>NW_026571115.1:14223543-14273543 GCF_026225935.1 Boleophthalmus pectinirostris | reverse complement strand
TTTCTGTTTCTCGGGTCCCCTCTGTTTTCCCCTTTGAGTTTTGTGCTGCTAGTATCACGTTTCACCACAGCCCGCATCCTAACCAGAGTCTGATGCTGGGGAGCGGACTGATCATGGAGAGAGAGGACCCGTTGCCTGCCAGGGGAGCTGCTTGCACGCTTTGTATTTGGTTGGCGTAATTTTGTGTTTTTCTGCTTTCTAGGCGATGATTTATTGAGTCCTTTGATAGGTTTATAGTTTTTGCTTTTGAGGTTTTACTTGAAGAAATAAAAAGGATATGGAAATTATATTTGGAACAGTAGTAGTAGAAAAATAGTATAAACTAAGAATGCACTTTCTCATTCTATTACTATTTTATAGTATTTTGAGTCAGAAGTAGTGGAAGTTGGTGGTAAGATACTAAAATTTCAAATTGATATACTTAATACAAATTTTGATACCACAGTGATCATAAAAATGCAGACAATAAATTGTAATTTACAAGATAGAATAATAATATTTTCTATATTACACTATTATATATATATATATATATATATATATATATATATATATATATATATATATATATATATATATATATATATATATAAAACTACATAATGTTATAACAATTCTCATAAAGATTGCAGTATTGCAATGATACTTGCTCAAATAAGTATAGGGATCAATACTTTTGACAAACCTAGCAGTTGGAAAAGGTGAAATGTTTATTATGTTTGCCGTTATTGGACAGATAGTAGTTGAGATAGTAACAGAATAAGCCACAAGCAAATACACTCCTAATATTTGCCATTTTAAAATCCCAAGCTTTTATATAACTTGAGTGTAACATGTGTGTTCTTGTTTCCATTAATACCCCAAAACATGCAGAATGCGGCAGCCCTTTATCTAGGTACTTTTAACCAGGATACAGTCTCAGATCTGAAGAAGGGTCCCATCCTGGAGATCAGCCACTACTCCCCTGTGGATCAGTAAAGTTTGTTTAACTTTAGCGATGAAAGACTGATAAAAAGCAGACAACAATTTTCCTGTGTTGATAATACAGTATTATGACTTGCACAGTGATTCCACCTCTGTAAAATTCAGATTAAACTCCATAATCTACTTACTACCAATACTACTACTTACTAATTGTAGTAAAATATGACCAACACTTTCATAGCGATGTTTTTCCAAATGATAAATTACTAAGACTGTTGCCATAGTGATTAACAATTTAAAACAACATATTATAACTGAATGAGTCCAATGTTGCATGTAACAGGAAACTTAAACCCATGAACACAAAGCATTTTCACTAGTCCTTCTTTTTCCACCCACTTTTTTGGTCATCCACACAAGCTCCAGCAGCTCAAGGCCAACGTTGACCTGACCTTAAGTTAGAATTTAGGAACCAACCCGACCTTCTCTGACCTCTCAGACAGGATTTCCTCCCCACTGCGTCCACCATTGAACTTCACCATTGGACATACAAACCCTATCATTGCTCTTACCCACTGAGCGTCAGAATTTTGGAGTCACAAACAGAGCAGGGCTGTTTGACTGCTGGTGCCTGTAATGGGATAGGGCTGCTGTGGTGCCCTGGTAACCGCTGCAGCACTTGACCCGAGTCCCCACTGTGTAACATCCAGCTGTGAGCATGGATCATTTGTGACAGACAGAGTGACGTGTTGTTCTCAAGAAAATGGAGGTATAATTATGAAAGAATGCAAACAAAATACAACAACTTTCGCCAAACTTCACCACAGTGTTACACATTGTTTACAAATGCCTTGACGGAATGGGATAGTCTTGGAAAAAAATTCTAAGCGTGACTAAGATGTAAGATTATACTAACGTGATTTTGATAGCTTTCCTTTCTGTTGTCCAAACTAGTTAATTTACCATGAGGACTGCAAGAGAAATTTCAGAATATTTAAACACACAAGTTTTAGAGCAATGAAAAATTAGCACTGTTGCCAAGGCAGTTAACAACTCAAAACAAAGTATTCATCTTTTGAATGGTCAAAAGTTCTCAAAATGTCACCTATAAACAGAAAGTTGAAAGCCAAGGGTATAGCACTGTATAATTCAGTTACGTGTTAAATAATCAGCTACATTACAGTTACAGTTTGAAGAATTCAGGGATACAAGCTTTAATCCATAGGTAGACTTGAATGATCAGCAAGTGAAATTACAGACACAAAAAATCTAAATAAAAAGAAAACATCAAAACCACTAAAAGTAGTAGTAATAGTGACAAAATAGAAATAGTCAAAGGGTCCATATTACACTATTCTCTGATCATGTTATGTAGTTTCCTCATCACAAACATACCTCAAGTTGTGTTTTGTTTCATTCACACAAACCCTGCATATTTAGGCTGAGGTCTTCTCTCAAAGTGAAAACATACACTTTCACTAGGATAATTTGGATAATTTCAGACCTGGAATTGCCAATCTCTCCATTTTGCATAATATAGGACATTTAACCCTCTGAGACCCACAGTTGCAGAATTGCAACATTTACTTAGAGCTGTCTAGTAGTGACTCACATTGACTGAATGTAACAAAAACGGTATATCCCAGCACCCTTAAAGCCACAGTATGCAACTTTTTAGCTAAAAAAATTGACTACATTAATATATATATATATATTTTTTTTTTTCATTTTAACTTGATGTTTCTATGGAATTGGGTTACGTACCACCTAAAGAAAATTACATACTTCAACTTTAAGTAAAAATATATACATGAGATACACTTATTCTTCTGTACATCCATTGCTTAGTTATGTCTTTTCTTTGTCTCATTGAACACATAGTCGCACAGTGGTCTCTGGTTTACATAGGAGACAGTGGTATTTTGTTGATCTCTTTGTTGGCCATGCATCAATAGTAGGCTATGTCCAGTTCCCTCTGTCTTCCTGTCTGCTCCTAATGCGCTCCAGGAACAGTGTTTACCACAGTATTAGTGACACTGCAGGGAGGGAGCTGCTTCTGCTTTGGGCACATCTGCTGGGTTGCCAGATTTACAGAGAGAAGCCAGCAACCAACCAAAAAAAGAAGAAAAAAAAAAAAAAAAAACACCAACAACAACAACAACAACAACAACAACTAGCAACCTCATGCCCCCCCCCCCCCAAAAAAAAGCCCAAAAATTAAGCAACCCTAGTTAATTAAACGTTAAAAAAAAGGCTAATGAGATGCACATATCTGATGATGATTAACACATTTAAAACATAAACAGTTTATATTTCAGGCACTCATTAACTGATTCAGACAGAGCAAAAAGTCACACCCGCTACTCTGAGACTTTGCAAGTAACTTTTAAAAGCCCTTTTTTAGAAGCCCAAAGTTGCTATAAAGAAGTGGACTTGGCAACCCTGCACATCTGTTCTTCAGCACTATGGCACAGAGCCTTGTGTCAAGACCAGGCCAACAGGACAGGACACACAGAGGAGGGGGGAGGGCGGGGGGCATTCCCAGAGTCAACTTCTAACCCTCTCGCCCCAGTTAACCCCCCTTCCTGCCCCTATACAGTAACCCTCTGTGCTCCAGGCTCTGTCAAAGAGGCAGATGCATTACTATTGAATTAAAACAGCACGTTGAGAATGTTTGTAAGTTTGCCTGCTTTGCCTGGAATTCTCTACATTATGGTATTAATCATATCTTTTGTTTATTTATTCAATTTCAGGGTTTTTTATTGCTCTAAAAATCTTGAAAGGTGCTGTAAGCAAGCCCGTCTCTCCACAGATCTGACTTGTAACCTGGTCTACTAGCTTCACGTACTTGTCTTTATGGAGATCGATAGGTTCAATGCCATGTACTTTGCAAGATTCTGTGCAAACCAATAATATTTCCATGGAGATCCCTTTAAAGACAGACCATCCATCAGAAAAGTTACATAGTGTGCCTTCAACTTGAACCCTTAACTTGAACTTGAACAAAATCAGATATTGAGAGAACACACAAAAACCACAAAGCCCAAACCCGGAAACTAAGATGGTGTCAAGATCGTCTGTCCAGTTTATGCATCAATAATTTTTAAATGTGTATTTTTAATTTTATTTACCATGCACTGTGCTTTAACTTCTTCACATTCACGCTAATAAAAATAAAGGAAATAAAATCAGCCATTGAGTTCTGAAATAAATGCACCATGTGGTTTGATAAGAAGTGTGTATTCAGTTGAACATGTCTCAACATAACTCCTTTTAGTTTCCTGTTAATCCTGGTTTAGTTTCAGTTCAGGGCTTGCAACAAAATAATTCACAATTTCAATTTACAACATCCCATTTCATCTTGTATCTTATATTGAGGACATATTTCATTTCCAGTGTTTGGAAGAATACAAATGTAATTTCTTACAGAATACTGAATATCTCTGTATATATGTTTTTGCAACATCTGTTATATGGTACTATTCAGAATACTTTGATGTCAGATTTATTTATTACAGTGTTAAAGCAAATGATTACAACAGCTATATGTTTGTATAGTAGTGCATAATCATAGATTTTAGAAGTAATCAAGAACTGCCTCCGATTCCTCTGCATTTAGAAAAGGAAGTGTATTCTGATACCACCAACTGAAAGTAACTTAAGTAACTATATCAGAATACAATATAATTTTCAGTGCATGTATGTAGTCATGCCCCAACACTGCTCATTTCTACTTGAGTAATCTTGCATTTGAAACAACAGCATTTCCTACTTGGGCAAAGCTATTTCTGAGCTATTTCTGCTTTTTGGTTGAGTCTTGATTTAGCCTTTGTATCAAAACAGGGTTCATGTCCCCATCACACATCTCGATGATAGACCTCAACCATAAATACCGCGATGCCTTTGGGGCCAACAATGCAGACATGGGCTCACTGTGACATGTGGAAAGTCTATAAGAGGAAGCGGTCCTGTGTTAAACATGGCTGGAAAGAGGACCTGCAGTTTCAATACTACTTCCATGAATACATTTGTGGCACTGATATGACTTGATTGTAGATAGGCTACAATCGGATAAACAATATACAGATATCCCTTACAGCTACTGGCTCTGTAGATTAGTTATGTAATTCCTTTGAGCATACATTCCCCAATAAGGTACACAAGAGTCAATCTTTAAACATAAAAATCTTGGCATCAGCTGTAAAAACAGTGGGAGTGATAGTGTTCTGAGTGAAGCAGAAATCACATGCACATAGACAAAACAACTAGAAACGAAGTGACACATCATAATGCAAGCAGGGAAATTATCAACTGTTTTTGGAGAATAGATAAGAGCTGGCACTATCTCGCAATGGCAGGATATAGTGTAAAGGCATGTGGGATCTTAGATAAGGGATGCATGTGTGCAGTTTAATTTAGCTTTTTTCAATAATGGATAAATGATTACATCAGAAAGGGCATCTGGTGCAAAATCTTAAAGGTTCACTATAGGTAACATTTGCGCTGCAGGGTCACCCAACCTCTTATCTCCATGGAGATATGCTTTGCCAGGAATACTCCACAATATGATATTGAAGTTATCTTGGATTTGTTCAATTTTCATTATTTTTTATTGCTAAAAAATATTTGAAAAACATCCATTGTACTATGAGTGGGGTTGTCTCTCCACAGATTTGACCTGTAACTTGGCCTGGTGGCATTGCTTGCATGTCTCCATGAAGACAGATAAGTTTAAGATATGTTTAATGTGTCATACTGTGGAACATTCCTGGCAAAGAAATAACATCTCTGCAGAAACAAGTGGCAGACCCTCTTCTAAACATATCACACATTGCACCTTTAATCCATGTGAACCAAAGAAGTCCCTGGAACAGCAGAAACAGGGAAATCAGATCATCTTATTTCTGGTGTGATTAAACTCTTGTCCAGGTTGGGTATTGACAGAGACAGCTCTGGTTCCGGGAGGCATCCAGACTCCTGCAGCTATTTTTAGTGCTGCTGACTGTGTGAAACTATGCTCAATACCAAACTCTGGCAGAACGACAGCCTGTGCGAGATTAGAGTCCGTCTCAACAAATATGTGAATGAATACATCTGGAGCTATGGAGATCCTGTGGAGAAATGTGCAAAACATTTCCTGCTGATCACTATGTCTCTGTGTAATCCTAGTCTTTATCAGTTTTCCTGTACAGTTTTGTGAATGCCATTGCTGGAAAAGGACATAGTGCAAATGAACAGGACAATATGGCATTATACTTATCTATCTCCATGGAAATGTATACCAGCAGGCCAATTTAAAGATCAGATTGGTCTAGAGGTACCCTGCTCACTATAAGAGTGCATCTTTTTCAAGGTATTAAACACCTGTAGTTAAAAATATGCAAGATGTAATAACCTGACTCACACCAAGTTGATATGTGTAGCACTGAGCTCTGCACATTTTCAACCATCAATCAATATCACTTTGTTTGTTCCTGAGGGGCAATTAAAGCACACTCAGCAGTAAAATACAACAATAATAGAAAGCTCAAACAAAGTCTAAGTGTAGCTCAACAGGTAGTGTCATTAGATCCTGTGTCGGGGCACACAGGTTTGAGGAGAGTAACAGCCATCAGGACAAAAGTGTCCCTCCTCTGTGTTCTCTGTGTCCTCTGTGTCCTGCAGCATCGCAGCAGCCTCCAGGGGGAACCACTTACCTAGGACTACATAGGACTACATATCTGGAGTATAGCCTTATGTGGAAGAAAACAAGAAAACAAATCACCTTCTAAGGGACTTCAACCCTGGCCCCTCTGGCTTTGAGGCACATTAGCAGTCATCCCGCCTTTGCCTTCACTCCACTGACACACAGAAAACTGTACAGAAGCATACACTGGCTTGTTTTACCATTTGCAGCAGTATCAATACTAGTAACCTTAGAGAGGTTATAAAAACATAAACTACATGCAACATCTCTCTTGATTCTTCCACTATGTTTTTGACACACCACAATGTTTTCCCCCCCATTACTTTTAAATAACCATCTCTACAATATTCACTCTGGCTCTCAAAATCCTGTGGTCTTGCAGCAGTCCAATAATTCAACATTGTCTATATAATGTTTCCAGGAACTTTGTGGCACTAAATGACTGAGAGTAATATGTTTGTATAAAAATAAATGTGTTAGTAGCTTACATAAACTGTGTGCATGTCCTGTCTGCATGCAACTTCTCCTGTTTCCACTTGGGCTTACTCCATGCTGACTCTAGGCACAGTGGCGTGGCTCACAACATCTACAGACACAAGCAGAGGTGGGTACTAGCCAACAAGAATGACTCTTTAAGTTTGTAGAGACCTGAATGATTATAAATAATTGAATTTGACAGAATATAAGAAAAAAGTAAAAGTCATATTATGTTAATTAAAGGTGCAATGTGCAACTTTTCTAGTGGAGGGTCTGTCACCTGCTTCTCTCCATGGAGATATTGCCTGGAATGTCCCACAGTATGGCTCTACGCTTATTTATCTCTATGGAGACTGCAGGTGACTCCATAGGGCCAAGGTACATGTCAGATCTGTGGAGAGGCAAGCCCAGTCAATGTTTTTAGGTCAATAAAAAGACATCTTCTTAAGTAAATGCAAGATACTTTTAATACCATGAACATTTCAGAAAACAATAACATCTCCATAACAAAATGTATCCCATACTGAAAAATGTAAATTAAAGGACTTCATATATTCAGTCAGTGTTTGTATTTGCCTACTTTTACATTTTTCAGTAAGGGCTACATTTTGTTAAGATTTCAAGTTAACCCTCGTAGAGCACCTCCACTGCCACTTTTGACTTTTTTATGACCCGGTGAAGCACTGTACCTCTTCTCTTCAAATAACATCTCCATGTTATTGCTCATCCAAGCTGAAGAAGCAGCTTGGATGAACTGTGAAATATCTTCAATCAAAAATGTTTGTCCAGTTGACAGAATTAGATTTTTCTTTTGCTATCTCCATGGAGACAGGTGGCGGATCATTCATCAGAAAAGTTTAATAATAGTGTATGTATAATGTTGCTCAAATTGCTCAAATAAACAAACTAAAACCGTTTAAATGCAACATCTGATTTATGATTTAGAGCCACTGTGGGTGGTCAAGTTCCCTCAAAAAGGTACTTAATTATAGTTAGAGCCAAAGTATTCCAACAGACAAACTAACCTAATCTGATGCAAGAAATACAAATGTTCAAATAAGCACTGGTAACTTTGACCCACAGAGTAACCAAAACTTTTACTTCTAGCATGGACTGTTACTTAAAAAAATAGATAAAATACAAATATTACTCAAGTTGAAGTAAAACAGTAACAGCAAACTTCCCTGACCAGTACCATTTCCAAACACTAGCCCCACTGGACACACAAGTAAAGCCTTCCCCATAACTGAAGCAGTATTTGATCCCAGCCCCTCCCCCTACTGTAAAAACACACACTTGAGCCCACGAAGTGCAAACCTCAACCCCCCAGGCCTGGCTTAGGGCAGCAGTCATTATTCGCCCATCATCATGCATCATTTCAACACAAGGTCTGTCTCCTAACTCCATCAAACCACGTCTTAAAACCATTACCCCAGTTACACTAAAGGCTTGGATGTCCTTGCATTGCCCCGAAGCCAGTCCCACAGATACCACCCCATACCCCCCTCCCCACCTCCTGCTCCTTTTTACCCCTGCCTTGGCGAATGGAGAGGACAAGCAGTCCTATAGCAGAACAATTTAAGGCTAACATCCAACAACATATAGAGTTTAAGTGGTGCACATGGAATAAATTTGCTCAAGGAGATTTAAAGGTGCACTCTGTAACTTTTCTGGTGGAGGGTCCGTCACCTGCTTGTCTCATGAAAATGTCATTGCTTTGCCTGGAAAGTTCAACACTATGGTTTAAGATTGATAAGAAATAATTGGTTTGGTGGAGTCACACTGCTTGTCTCCATGAGGATTGCAAAGCTTTATGCCATTCTCTATAACATTTCAGGTTTCAGGTTCAGTCAGTTTTGGTAGCCAGGCTGGTGCCACCTAGTGCCTCCGCTCAATTTCATTTCTCTCCAGCAACTACGTCAGGAATCAAAATACATTAGACGGTTCACAAAAACCCCGGAAGAGCAAGTTCAGGCACCAGCCAATCAGTGAAGAGCCATATATTCAGTGTCGTCAACGATTCCCGAGATCGAGAATTTAAAGTCAGAATAAAAAGAATATTTGGTGAATTTCATCAAGGGGAAAAATGTTATTGCCCTTCTTCCTATGAGATTTGGGAAAGGCTTCATATACCAGTTAGCCCCATTAGCAGCGCATTACATACTTGACTACCACTATTGGTTAAATGATAAAAAGCGCCCACCTACCATCAAGCGAACAAATTCTAACACTACGAGGTTAGACGGTTTCCACGAAGCGAAACCGGCTGATGAATTAGGCTACAGTTTTCTCCCTCCACCTATAACTTCATTAGTTTCCCTTTAAGAAGAATAGTTAAAATGTACCTTTTTAAAAACATAATTAATTTTATTTATTTTTTCAGATTGGTTAGGTTTTTGTCTGCCCTTGTGGAGATGCTGGAGGCAAAGTCATAACTGGGACAATAGCTGTAGAAACAGCACTGTTATTGTAACTGTAAGTATAGAAGAAGTACTGATACTTGTAGTACCAGCAAAATGTGGAACACTGACTGTGGTTGAATGCTGAGAGTATCAGTATATAGGTAGACTCGTAGTTGTCATGATAGAAGTATTACAGTATTAGTACCCTCAGCAAAGATGTACCACTAAAGTAACAGTAGTTCTATTGCAGTCAACGAAGATAGAAGAGTGTGGCCAACAATAATTTAACTTTTACATGTATTTGCAAACTCTAATCACATAAACATAGAGACATTATATACTGTATTGATATGGCTAAATCAAATATAAATCTATGCTGTAATTGAGCCATCTCCTTGCTTTCCCCGTGTACCGTATTTATTCGCGTTTTTCTCAACAGTTGCCTGTATCTCCCCTGACCACCACAAACACTTTATCACTCTGTCTCGGGCCTTTTCAATGTCACTCATCATCCTCCCAGCTGCAACTGTCATTTGCTACAGTCAGCAGATTACACTAAACAAAGGCCAAGGCGCAGCAACAAAAGATAAAAGGCCGTGAGTAAACAAACTGGGAGGCAGACTAAATAACACCCGCCCAACTGTTGCATTATGGGTAGGTGGTGCGTTTCCATGGCTCCTCTGTGCGAGTGTTTGTGAGCTGTTGTTGGCAGCAAACACAGGGAACAAAAGTGTCTTGGCAGAGCTCACCTTCAGGAGGCCACAGCTGTTACTGCTGTTTAATGTAACGCAGGTGTCAGTGCAGTATGCTTTGTGGACCTGTCAGTTTGAGCACACAGCCTGTGGCCCGTATGTGTCAATAGATCATTGATTACTCTAAAGGTGTACTGTGTAACTTTTCTAGGAAGGGGCCCGCTAACTGCTTGTCTCCATATTTGTTAAAGCTTTTCCTGGAGTATGACATTGAAGGTCATCACAAACATACCTGAAGATGTGTTTTGTTTCATTCACATGTTTAACACACAGATGCTGCATATTTAGTCTAAGTTCTTTTCTCAAACAGAAAACACTCTGTTCCACTTTGTGATGTCATGTGGTAACAGATCAATAATTACTGTCAAGGTGCACTATGTAGCCTTTCAAGGAAGCAGTCTGGTAACTGCTCGTCTACATTTAACTTGCATTTATACAATTGTTTTTGTATTGCCCAAAAACACAATCGCCTCTTCATAGATCTGACATGTAACTTTGCCTGGTGGCGTCATTTGCTTGTCACTATAATAAATTTAAGACCATATTTTAGAACATTCTGGACAACAGGCACATAAATAAAGGATTCTAATATTGCTGACTCAATAGTTTAGTGGTCAAGTGTCTGTCTAACAAATGCTAACAATGCTTGCTCTAGTTGTTGTTGTGTCCTCGAGCATATGAATGTGCAAATGGACCAAGGCAAGAAAACTGGCCTAGTCTATTTTTCCAAGTTGGTTTGCTTACAAGAAAACTACAAAATATTACTGCAAATTAACAAAAAAATACAGACTAAAATATATATGTTTTTCAGCCTGTTCTTTGTGTACATAACTAAACCCACAGCTGAACAACAAGTGCACAGTGTTCACCTGTGGTAGAACAGGTTGTAGCAGCAGCTGTCTGGATGCAACAGTTGAGCTAACAGTGTAGTGGTGGGTCTGTGCACTGTATACATGCATCAGCCTATAGGAGCTTTTATTAGCCCAGTGGAGTAGCAGGGGGTAGGACACCTGAGGGCAGACTGTTTTAATACTGCTGGCACAGGACAGGGAGTTCCCATGGGGTAAGGGAAACCGTAGCCAAAAGTACTCCAGGGGGTAAAAGCTAGACCCAGGTGCAAAAATGTGAAGTGAATAAGAGTGGAGAGGTCAAGGACTAATTAGGACATGGATGTTTTAAAGGGCCCATATTTCACTATTTTCTGATCAGTTTTATAATTCCTTATCAAAAACATACTTGGAGTTTAACACACAAAAGATATTGAGGTTTTTATTCTTCTTTTTGAATTTGTCTCTCAAATGCAGTCTTCCCCCTTGTGATGTTACATTGTAATGCATACCATACCACGGTATTTTTAAACTCCATACACCTTCACTAGAATAATTTGGGTAATTTCAGCCCTGGAATTGCCACTCTCTACTAAACAAAACGTAAAAGGTAGCTATTAACATCATGACATCACAAGGTGGAACAGAGCATTTTGAGCTTTGTAAACGTAGACAGGCTAATAATAAAAGGTTACTCAGACATGTGTAAATGAAACAAACACAACTCCAGGTATGTTTTTGATGAATTAACAATATTCTAACATGGATAAAGCTCTCAAGAGTCAATTTTGCATAAGCCTAGACCAAAGACTTGTGGGTTGACTGTTTTATTAAGATTATGATCATTTATATAGGCCACAGTGGAGAAGAGGAGAATACATGGAGTGAGTTAGCTGCAGATTTGGGAGTGACTGTAGTTTTATTTGCCTTTTCACTTATTAAAATTCTATTTACTACTTCTCCGTATCCCAAGATTAACTGGGCAACCAAGAATTTCTACTGTTGACAACAGCCCTTAATGCTTCAATAATTTGTGCAGTACTTACAGTTTTAACTTATTTTTTTATTCTTTTTATAGTTGCCCTTCATTTAACAATGTTTACAGAGTATTTGAGCTACTGTGTCCAAGTCCCTTTTCCCCATTTACTGGATCAATAAAAAGTTTGGATTGTATTTTTATCAAGTTCTCCATGTGTTTAGCTGTAAATTCCCTTCCCAAGTTTTGGTACATAGATGCACATATCTTTCTCACGAAGCTGATTCAGTTTGTAAATATAATCATTGTTGTTTTACGAGCCAACGTGAGAATATTTGTATGTTTTTGCACTCATGTCCTCTGTACGTACAATGGCACCCCTATGGAAAGCCTGCATTCGTGATGTGGGCAGAGCCAGGCATAATCTGATCCAAAAAGAATGAATGTGTGTGAGAAACGCAGCTGTTGTCGGACTCCAGGGCTCTTTTTGTTTTTGTTTGTGAGATTTGAACACAAGTCGCACAGAAACTATTGCATTATGCCCTTTAATTTAAATGTACAAAATCAAAACGTAGAAAATTACTAGACTGAATGCCATGTCATATTTTAAACATAGCAGCTCAGATCAAGTCTTATATATTCTTGGGTAGTAGTATACTTCACCATGGCAGCCACACATGAATTGTTAGTTTGCCCAATCATACAATGGAGAAAGTAGGGTTGGGTAACATTGAATAGTAGTCTAACTTTGTTGTATCCAAAAGAGCTAAATAATCTAGCCTACTGGTATCTGCTTATTCATATATCACATTGACAATTGTATTTATGCCTGGAAGATCCTGAGAAATGGTGCTCGACAGTCCCAGCAAAGTAAACAACTGACAATACCTAGTTCAAAGAAATAGTGAGAGAAATAGTAGTGTTTCATGGTCTCCTAAACCTGGTCTCAAGTACTGCATGAAAATAAAAATGTGCACTGAACAAACTTATTTTATCTTATTTATTTTATTTATTTAACCAATATAACCTCACTGAGATTAAAACATTTTTTTCCAAAAGTGACCTGGCAAAGAGGCAGTGCAATTCGCAATTACAGAGACAGAGTAAACCTTGGGACAATCAACTGTTCATGATTACACAGAATCCAATAAAATCATTTAGACTTGATTGTAAAAAAATAGATACCTCATATAAAACAACTAAAACCAGACGATTGTTCCTCCAAGACATTTAAAAGTCTCTTAAACATATTTAGAGAAACCAGATCATTCTGCCAGTGCGTCAGTCTGCGCAATGACAAAGAGGCTCAACCAACTCTCTCTCAGAGCACTCCGTGATGTGTGAACAAATCAAGTCATTAAAAGGTAAGTGTCCAAAAACCACAAGAATAAGATGCATATCATTATTGACAGTTCTAAAAAGTATAATAAATGTCAATACTTCCTCATAAATAGCAAAGAGATAAGATTTGCTTTGTTTCATTGTTTTTTGTTTTGTTTTTACTGAAGACTGTATAATATCTGGTTAAGGCTCCCGTATGTTCTTGCATTCCTCCGTTCAACCTTGGGGAAAAGAAATCTTGTGCTGGCTTAACCTGACCTCTAGTGGTCAGTTGTTGCATTTTTCATTTAAACCTTTAAATAGCCTCATACTTTTTTTTTTCTTCTTGAAAACTAGTAATCAGTAATATAGATACACCGTGTAATATAGTTACAATGTAATTAGTCAAAATATATTCATGATTATTCTGAATCATCCATGTAATAAGATGTAAAATAAATAAATACATAAAAAAAATAAAAAAAAAAAAAGGCGGATGTTGGAATATGTTATTTTTTTAGACTCTAACTCGAACATTCTCAACGCCACAAAACAAAACACTGAACCACATTATGCTCAAAGTTTAATATAATCTTTGCTTTTTTTTTTTTTTTTTTAATAGGGTACATTGCCAACATTTGATTCAATATAAATTAAAGGTAATAGTTGTAGCCACTAAGCCGTTGCCTGGCTCATCTGTTGCTATAAACCTATAGAACCAGTTGTGTTTCAATCAGTACTGGCGACTAGGGTCACACACTAAAGGTCAAGAGGGCAGCAGATGGCCAGCCATAGAAATCACATGGCAAGATATCTTATAGTTTCAGATAATCAATGCTCGTTTTCAAAAGAAAGAAAACTTAAACAACATCCATTACCCAACATCTCCCCAAAATAAAAGAGCCCCTGATAAGATTATACTTCTTTAATTAAAAAAAAATATATATATATGCTATGGAAAAATAAACTAAAACCACCATGAAGAAAATGTTACCAGGTACTTTACTCTTCATTATCCTGTCTTTTTGTTTTGCCATAGTCCTCTGCTACTGATGTTATAATAGTAAACGCAGCCACTGGTGCAGGGGAAGCTTACAATCTGAAAATCTGATTTGATTGAGAACATAGTAAATCCCACACTGGCCCAGGCATTCAATCACACATCAGCATCATCGCTGGCGGCCCATAAACCCACTTTTTAATCCTAAAGCCTTTTTACTTCGTGGTCAGTGTGCCACTCGTTGCTACAAATCCCCCTCTGCCCGAGCTTCTCCCGCCTCCTCCACTGTACACTATAATCACCCAAGAGAGAGAGGCGATGGCAGCAGCGCCCTGGACCATGGCCGTAATGTGGGCATTTAGGGAGATACCGGCTTCAAGTGGACACCTGGAGAAGGTCACAGCGCAGGAGTGACTGAGCACACTGCGCTGTGAACAGAGGACTATTTTTGGAGGGAGAAAGAGCAGCCTCCTTACTGCACTGCACTGTTCACGGTCTGGGATGAAAACTGTGCCAAAGAGGAACTGAACAGACGCGAGGAATAGTCTTTTGTTTATCAGTGGGGTATAAAATAATGTTTCTTCACGAGGATATATTTAAGGGGAAGACATATCTTGATTTATTTTTGGCCTGCACAGACGCAATGAAGTAAAACTTTTTTTTTTTTCATATCCAAATCTCGTGGGACTCCGGACTTCAGACAGGGCCTTGTGTCCTGCTCTATACAATGTACTCATACGGCGCACAGGAATCACGTCAGTCGGTCCCACGGTGGTCATGTAAATAAAACAAATTAAACTGTACAAAAGGAGAGCGCGTTCTCGGTCAGGAGCAGCATCAGCACCACCATCGATGCGCGTCCCCGCGGCAGAGGCTGCCTACATCCCGGGGCTGGAGTTGGAGCTGCGCGAGTGAAAGTTGGGCTAAAGGGTGTGAGAGGATGCTGCAGGACAATAAAGGATTGTATTGACACCCAATACCTGCGGGAAGCGTGTCCCGAATGAAGAATGGCGCGCAATATACTGAGCATATGCCTTTTATTTTGGGGTTTTCAACATTCCTCATCACGTAAGTCTTGTCAAACAGCACTTATTTGTGTTATAACTTGCATAATATGGTTGTGCATTAATGCAATAATAACATTTGACACAGTAATGGCAGCCGAGGGCACAAGCTTAAGGTGACGGGGGATAGTTGAAGGACAATGCACGCAATGGTTGAATCAGGCGTGCAGTATTAGGGTAAAGCGACGTATATTGTGCAGTTGCTGGAGCTTTTTTGTATTTCCTGAAAGTAACAAAGTGCGGTAGCTTCAGAGTGCTGGTGCAGCTCAAGGTGCGCGTGGTGCGCCCCATCGCAGGACTGTCTGCATTGCAGTGCTCGCGCTCATCCAAGTTCCTGCACCGTGTTCGCAACTCTGCACTTTTCAGGGAGGCGTAACGCCGTTCTTCACTTGTCTCTTTTTGTTTCGGGATACAGTGCGGTCTAAACCGCAAATGTTGCTCAAATATCTAATTCGCACGCGGTGTCCTAGCTGGGACAAGCCCACTGCAGTACTTTTTGGGAAGCGCGTGCTTCCATCACCTGGCCATTAAAATTAAAGTGATGCATCACATACGGGACCTCAAGTGGCAAAGGGTGATTTCAAACCGCTGATCAATGGACCAATCAAGCGACGTTTAAGCGCTAAATGTGTTTAGAAAAGGGGCGTCTGTGCTGCCCAAAGTTACTGCAGTAAAAAATTGAGGTGATGATGTCACTTTGGGACGTCCTCAGAATCTGTTAACGCGGGGCAAGCCATGACTCAGTCATTTCTTCACTTCAAGCTTTCCATTTCCCAATAAATATCGATATTACAATAAAATACAGCTGGTCATAAATTAATCACATGGATGACATGCTTATAATGAGATGGTAATGATCTAACAGGCAAACACTTCAAAGTTTGAGTGAAGGTCTATTATTGAGAACACGTTTAACAAACCATAGACTCAGAAGTGATAATTGGTCTATTTGAGCATGATACAGTTAATGGTGCTTAAACTGTGCTCCAATAATAAAACATGGACACTGCACATGTTCTTAGTCTCATGCTTTACGCCTCAGGGGCAGATTAAAGAAGTGCAGATCAAAGGACACATGCTGACCCTGGTTCTGGGTGGGGTTATTTGTTTGGGGCCAGTACACACAGTGACATTTACATTAGACTAGGGCTGTGTCCACACTGCAGTAATGTTTTCTGACTGATCTGTGTTTTATAACCTGGTTTAGATCTGCTGTAGTTGCTCCATTGCTCCTCTGATGCTTCATGATAAATAATTGAATGCAGGGGGCATCCTTTTAGGGTAATTCTATTGCTTCTGTCCTCTTATTCCTGGCCTATGTTTATCTCATACCCTCTCTTCTATACTGTTGTTACCCCACGGCTCACGCATCTTTGCAAAGCAGCCGGATTAGATGGCACTCTGCATATTGCATGTAAGCGTGTGTAATGATGTGTCAGGGCAGACGGGCTCACAGGCAGCACACTTACAGCAGCAGTCTGATGATTCAGCAGCAGCAGAAGCACAGGGCTAAAGCTGCACATAGCCACACACAGATCCCCCATAGACGCTGTGATAAATGAAGAGGGAGACTTTTTATGTGGCGCAGTGAAGGGAGGGCGGACAGGCAAAGAAACATGGATGCTTTAAACAGTGTTTGAGTGTTACTTTAGATGACATAATAAAGGGGCACTATGTAACTCTTCTGGTTGGGGGTCTGCCACCTACTTGTTCCCATGGAGATATTATTACTTTTACCTGGTATGTCCCGCAGTATGGTATCTGTCTTGTGATTATTCAATTACATATGGTATCTGTCTTGTGATTATTCAATTACATGTGTTTTGATAGATGAAAGTACTTTAGAAAACATAAATTTGTACATGGTGTCACCAGCTTGAGTTAAATGCCATACTAAGAAACATTCCAAACAAAGCAATGATATTTCCATGGAGACAAGGAGGTGGCTGACACTCCACAAGAAAGTTTCAAAATATAACTTTAAAATGTGTAGGAGTACAAAATAGGAAAATGCATGTATCCAAAAGCAACGCTAAGATTATGTTTTAGAAAATGTTCTAAAATATGAATGCAATGATGTTATTAATAATGCATATTTTCATTGCTTACTTTGATTTGAAGCAAGATTTTGTGGTAATTGATGGATTTAAAACACATCATACGGTCCTCAACATACGGTATAGCGAGTTTTGACACAAGCATACACATATTAGCCTTTCGTTTACAGCAAAATCCCACATGCAAATAAGATTAGTTTGAAATCAATACTGAATCAATGGTAGTATGTATTAACTTATAACTTGACCACGACCAGCTAATCTTGACAGCTACAAACCATGAGGAGGAGTTTTGCATTAGCCTGGGTTAACCTGCTCCACTCTACAACAACGTTCACCTTCTGAGTCCTTTCATTACTAAATAAACAACCCAAACAAATCAATATTTCCCTTTAGCTTGGTGCTGCAAATTAGCTTTACCCTTGCACTGATTGCACACTGCTTCTTAGGATGGTGCAGTGGGGAAAAGGTAGTTGAGCAGTTGTGGCATGTTATTCATTAGCCCTGGTCTCCTTAGGGATGAGAGAAGAAAGCACTGACAGTGATGGAATATATAAGTCAAGGTCATGTTTCTCATGTGTCAGAATCAACAACCTGCCTTGTCTTGTAGTAGTAGTTGTAGTTGAGTAGTTATAGCTGGTAGTAGTAGTAGGTATGGATGTAACAATAACTGAAATATCCTGGTATTTTATCGTCAAAGTTCTCACAATAATATCTTGTCAAGGCATTTTAAGAGGAAAAAGTAGCATATTAACAAGTTTGTTCGCCTCCACAAAATATCGCAATAAATATCATACCGTGAGATGTATATCGTGAAAATATTGCGTAAATATAATAAGAGATTTGGATATTGTTACATCCCTAATCGTGAGCCTCCTCTTCGTATCGTAAGCTTTCCCATGATATTGCAATAAATATCATACCGTCCGTGTGGTCTGTGATGATATTGTATCGTGAGACTTGGATAGCGTTACACGCCTAGTAGTAGGTAGTAGTAGTTGGTGGTGGTAGTAGCAGTTGGTGGCAGTAATGGTTGGTGGCAGTAATAGTGGCAGTAGTAGTTGGTGGTAGTAATAGTTGGTGGTAGTAATAGTTGGTGGTAGTAGTAGTTTGTGGCAGTAGTAGTTGGTGGTAGTAGTAGTTGGTGGTAGAAGTAGTTGGTGGTAGTAGTAGTAGTAGTAGTGGTGGTAGTAGTAGTTGGTGGTAGTAGTAGTAGTAGTAGTAGTGGTAGTAGTAGTAGTAGTAGTTGTGGTGTAGTAGTAGTAGTAGTAGTAGTAGTTGTGTAGTAGTGGTAGTAGTAGTAGTAGTGTAGTAGTAGTTAGTAGGTGGTAGTAAGTTAGTTAGTAGGTAGTAGTAGTTGGTGGTAGTAGTAGTTGGTGGTAGTAGTAGTGGTAGTAGTAGTTGGTGGTAGTAGTAGTTGGTAGTAGTAGTAGTAGTAGTAGCTGGTAGTAGTAGTAGTAGTTGGTGGTAGTAGTAGTAGTTGGTGGTAGTAGTAGTTGGTGGTAGTAGTAGTAGTAGTAGTAGTAGTTGGTGGTAGTAGTAGTTGGTGGTAGTAGTAGTTGGTGGCAGTAGTAGTTTGTGGCAGTAGTAGTTGGTGGCAGTAGGAGTTTGTGGCAGTAGTAGTTGGTGGTAGTAGTAGTTGGTGGTAGTAGTAGTTGGTGGCAGTAACAGCCGGTGGCAGTAGTAGTTGGTGTAGTAGTAGTAAGTGCAGTAGTACTATTGACTAATTGAAGTGTGAAGAATGAATTATGGGTACAAATGATACAAAATATAGTTAGACTTAAAATAATTTTACTTGAGGCACAGTGGTTACAATGTGTATTCACCAACTCAAATGTTGCTGGTTTGATCCCAGCTAACTAATGCATGCTCTCAATGTGTCCTTGGGCAAAACACCTACACCCTTTCAAAGAATGTGGTGTGTGTGTGTGTGTGTGTGTGTGTGTGTGTGTGTGTGTGAGAAAGAGAGTGATTCGTGGTCAGAAGGATCACTGCAGGTACAGTTTAGCATCCTTGATTCACTGAATCTGCCCCAAGACAGCTATGGCTTCAGACGTATCTTACCACCATAGTGTAATGCAGTAACTGAATAATGCATTGTACAGCACTTAAGAGTATCTTGAAAGCAGCGTTATCAACTCCATGCTCTTCATGCTGTTTCTAGGTATAATATTTGCAGGACTCTGAAGCAATGTTGATGTGGCATTTTAGGGCGACCATAGCTCAGCTGGTAGAGTGTCTGTCCACTGTTTAAAATCCCGCTGTCGGCATAAACATTATTGATTGATCATTGGTCAGATCCACTGGCACCTCCCACAGATGAATGCTGTCATCGTGCCTGGCGTACACTGGTGTATGAATGTGTGTGTGAATGGGTGCGTGGTTCCTTGATATAAAGTGCTTTGAGTGCCTTGAAGGTGGAAATATGCTATATAAAATGTGACCATTTACTACAACCATTTCCAATTTAGTTATAATTAAGAGAAAGTGTTGGGCGTCTCAGCATCCACTTGCATCAGTTTGTCAATACCTGACCTTGTGTATACAGGTAGTCACAGTTTTTGCTAAATGATACCAATGATATTAGTAGATGTGGCAGTAAAGTGCAGGAGTTATTGTATTTCGTCAAATATTCCCCCTTGAAAAGCAGACCTTGAATCTGAAGAGGCAAATCTGTATATATAGTAATGTTTTTTTTTTTTTTTAATTTAGCTGATTTATGCTGTTTCTGTGTCCAGTGACTTTGCAGGAAAGTAATGCAATGTCAAGAGGCTAACTTGTATAGATAAAGGATAACATTTTTTACTTTAACTGATTTATGCTGTTTCTGTGTCCAGTGACTTTGCAGGACTGTGAAGCCATGTGAATGTAGCATGTGGTTATTCATTATTAAGACACGAGAGAGGAAGTATACCTCAACATCTCAGAGCATTGAAGGAGGCAGAGTGAAGGTCATATTCCTCAGTCTCAGCGTTCCTGCACAGATCCGTACGGAGTGTCCTTGTTCAGTGGGTGACAGAGCAGGAGATCATATGACCAGCACAATCTCACATGATACTGTAGAGAATACAATGGGTTCATCTTGGCTGCCGCATATTTCCTGTGAAGAAAGGCTGTAATGGTGGAGGATTGCAGTCTTATTGTGATTGAAGTAATATAAATCAAGCACTTCTGTGATGTCATATTTGGTTAATTGCCCTTTTAGATGGATAACTGAAAGTAGCAAGACATGAATAATAATGAGTATTTGTACTGATGAAATCTCCACAGAAGCTGTAAACATATGAGCAAACAGCAGAATAATATTTGTGTGAGCTGTAGTATTAAACATGCACTATGTAACCTTTATTGTGGGAGGTCTGATGTTATTGCATTGTCTGTTGCATTTTTCCAATTTATAAAATATCAAACATATCATTTATTTCATTGCAAGTATTTTTTTTTAAATCAAAAATAGCTTGAAAACATGCATTCAACCATGTAATCAAGGTTGCCTCTCCATAGTTCTGACCTGTAACTTGGACCTAATGTGAAGTACATATCAGAAGTAGCATCATCATAGAGGTCAGGTGGTGAAACCTGCACAAGAAAAGCTTTATAGTGCATTTTAGAAGCTGAATATTTACACAATTTAGGAAAAAAAGCATTTAAGTACATGTTGGAAGCATCTTTTCTTTAGTTGTCATTTTGATATTAAAAACAGAGATTGCAAAACCGAAAATACCAATTACTGTTCTACAGACAAATACAAGAATCATTCAGGGGCATGACATTCAGATCCAGTTGCAGTATATTTTCATTTTTTATCCTGTGTTTTACCCTGTTCTGTTTGATCATATCTGGGGGTTGTAGAAGGACAAGAAAGGGGCATATCTGAGCACGACGGGCTATTGTTCTATTTGGTTTCATTGCTGTGGTGGGACAGTTTAGATTAGGCTGAATTATGACCTGTTTAAAGACCTGTGAGCCCGAGCAGACGGACTATGATATCATCACGGACCACAGACGCTATAGCTCACAATGTATGAGCATGACTGTGCATTCCTCCACTTACACCAACAAGCAGCATACAAATGAGCTGGGTGCAGGGAGTTTTGAGAACATTTAATCAATACGCTTTATAACTATGCTCCTATTTTAAAAAAGACTCCAGGAAAACACTGGGCTTCAAAGGTATTATCCTTATTATATTTGCTCTGCTTTTTACAATTTGAACAAAATTAGAATTGATGTGTTTTGCAGTTGATGTATAGCTTTTTTCTTTTAAACCATAGACTGTTTAAGGAAATGGACTAAGTGAGTGTGACATCACCCATAGTGTTTGGCTCCAGTCAAACGAAGCTCACAATATCTGCAGTGATAGGAGTGAATTTGGAGCAAGTTCCATATTAGGAATAGGAATTAATTTCCAGAGAATATAGCGTAATAAAAACCCCCAGGATCATGTAGAGCGGGTTAATGCGAACGTTTTAAGACTAAAAGGAGGGGCAGCAACAGTTACAGAGAGACGGGTAACAGTTTCTCAGGACAACGTGAAATGGAGACGGAGCTGATGGAGCAAGAAGCTTGCCCATGCAGGCCTCCTATTTGGAACGTGGCAGCTGGTTAGCTATGTCCATTTATATATACAGTCTATGTTGCTCTTTGCTATGTATGCAAACATACAATGGAAAAAAAACAAACATTCAAAACAAAAATAAGATAAAATAAGCTTGTTTTCTGCAGCACAGAAATGACAAAAGTGCTAAAATGTGTTACCTTTTCTTGTGTTACAGATGATTGTGTTGATCCACTTATCTCCAATCTTTATGCCTCATCATTCTTGGCCTCATCCAGATACAACTTCCTGTACTCTGCCAACTTTGCAAAATTATATGGTAAGAAACTGCATTTAAACACATGTTGACTGAACAATGTATAATTTACCATGTCGGATTAGATATTGGGGCTTGGATTGCGCTATGTCTGATGGCATAATTTTTACATGATGACTTTAATTCTTACACTGCCACCTGATGGACAAGCATTGTAATTGTCAGGACAATATCCAAGATGGCTGACACATGACAACAGGTGACAAAAACATGTCAGGAATATTCAGGTAAATTAGTTGAATATCTCCAGATGGGAATTAAATTGTATTGCATTGTATCTCTAGTAGATAAGATTTCATTTCAATTGAATTCACATACACATCAACTTCATTTACTGCAGTCTGTTGATTACATGTGATTATATAGCATGAAATGTAGTTTTCCTCAAGCTAGGACTGTGTAATTTTGCCTGAAAATAAAATTGACCAAAAATGTTCTGCAAACTACAGAAAACTGTCAAAATTGAGCAGTGATCATATGTAACCCACTCGCCATTGGGGAACTTTAAAACTACTGCATTAAACCTGCACCATTTAACCAACCTCAACATTTAATTTGATTTAATTTGTCTCTGATTTCAGAGCAGGTAGTGCTGCATGGCCCTGTGCTAAACTCTGGTCCCTGTGACTACAGCGAGCAGCTTTTCTTACATTTTCAATGCAATTTCTAATGCAAGAAAATTGGGAAAATAAAAATGTATTGTCTTCCAAACAAATTCAAATTTGAATAATAAGTTTAATAGATTTTTTTTGCCCAGCCCTACCTCAAGCTTTGAAGTTGAAATTACAAATGCACAAAACAGCCAAAAAAGCTATGATAATGATTTATAATGACTATACAAACCTGACCATCTGCCTTCTTTCTAAAAAAAATAATTCAGAGGGCACTCTCTTAATACTTTCATGTTAATTACTTATTTCTCTTTTTCTCCTCCTCTTTCCCCTCTCAGGTAGCAGTGGCTGGTCACCCTCTCCTAGGGACAGACAGCCCTGGCTTCAGATTGACCTGCTCAGGAAGTACAGACTGGTGGCCATTGCCACTCAGGGGACATTCAACTCCTATGACTGGGTCACTAAGTACACCCTGCTGTATGGAGACCGACCAGACTCATGGACGCCCTACATCATGAGAGGAGGGAACTCTGTACGTACCACTGCTGACATTTTGGGTACTGGTGAAGTTTAGGTTAGGATGAGAGATTTTTAATGGATTATCTATTTAAATTCTGATGCAAACATGTATTATTGATGGCAACAAAACAAAGATTATACACTGACAAAGATAATCTCTAATCTCATCGATCCCTTAACTCTTCACATAGGAATAACTTTTGTCTTATAGTCAATATAGAGGGTCCTAAGGCAAATAATAGTACTTGAGCGCTTGAATACTTCTACGTTGTTCATGTCTACATTTTTAGCCACATAGCAGCCAGGTATGAACTCAACAGTATTTATAGGAGACATACTTTGCCCTTGAGTGGTTATAGTGACAGTAGTCAGTGTGTGATTGTATAATGGTCTTGTGGAATTATTACAGAAGTAAAAGTGCATGCAAATTTTTCCATCCACTTTAATATTCCTCTACAGATGTAATGTACTCTACTTCTTTTTATATGGTTTTACTTTCATTTAATGGCACCCATAACAGATATTGTTTTTGTGGGGCTTCTGCATTTTCTGCATTTAGCTTTTCTTTGTGTTGCTTTGCCTGGAAAGTTCAGCAGTATGACAGTAGCTTATCTATATTGCATTTATTTAATTACAAGTGATTTCATTTGTGTGTTTTCATTTCATGACAGAGGCATTCTTACTGTGACTGGGGGGTCACCTTTCCACATACATAACCTGAACTTGGCCACTCAACTGCTTGTCTACATGGAAGTTTAATGCTATTCTGTTGAAAGCAAAAATATGGAATGTAGAAGCAACCAAGTAGCAGAACCTCCACCAGAAAAGTTACACAGTGTACCTTTAACGTATTAAGAAGGGTATTTATTCCTCCATTTAAATTGTTTTTAATGTCTGCTTTATTGTATATTATTGCAGCCTTCAAAACCCAGACTGCATTGGCTTTTATCTCCCTATGACGCTGTGACAAATCTAATCTCATCATCAATTCATCTCCGGTTTATTAATAAGCCACTAACACTAAGGCTTTGACTAAAACCCTCCCTCCCTCTACTCTTTTCTCTTGTGTATTCTGTTTGCAGACGATGCCGGGAAACTGGAATTATTATCAAGTCAAAAGAAACGTCTTTCATTACGCCTTCACTGCAAAACATGTCCGCCTGCTTCCCTTAGCCTGGAACACAGAGAATGGAGGCAAGATTGGCGTGAGGCTGGAGCTCTTTGGCTGCCCCTATGGTAATGTAATAGCTCTGATAAGGAGGATTTACTGTCTTTGGATGATAAAGAGGGTTGCCAAACGCTGTGCTAAATTATTATCTGATTTATGCCCCCAAAGGCTATAAATATTGAGCCATTTGTAATACCTGTAAACCCACATTTGAGAGTGATTTATATAAGACTGGCGCTTCTGAAAATATTTGGCCTGTTTTGCTTGGTAGAGGGGTGGAGCTACATGTAAATTAGCAATTTTTTTCACAACACTGGCTGTGATTAACATGATAATTGTATAAATGTATGTCAGATGAGAAATAGTAGACAATCTTATATTGTTCCAGACATTAGAAAGACTGTGTAATTGAAAAAAAAAGATCTAAATTATAATATGGGCACATCTTCTACCTAATCATCAGTTGCTATTAAAATATGAATCACCAAACAGTAATAAAAAGACTTACTGGTAATATATCTGTTACTATGTCTTCAGTTAGTACCCCATTAACTGTAATGATCAGTTATACACTTCACAATATCCATGGATTTCAGAGTGATGAAAAATGTGCATAGCTGCCATGGCAATTAACCATTCAAACAAAATATATCTTTGCGAAAATTGCTCAGGAAGCTGAATCCCAGTGAATAGAGTAATGTGATACAACATATTCTCTTACATAATATTTCTCAAAACACATTTCCTATTACATCATTATGTTCTTTAAAGGTCTTATATTGCACAAAATGAAGTATTGTGAGTTTTAAGCCATGTTATAATGTTGTTACCTCGTCAAAAACATACCAGGAGTTGTTTCATTCCCACATATTTGAGTAAACCTTTATTACTAGTCTGTCTACTAAAGCCCAGAAGCTCTTTTCCACCTTGTGATGTCATGTAGTGCTATTTTTCAGCTACCGTTTACCTTGTGTTCAGTAGAAGTTTACAATTCCAGGGCTGAAATTATCCAATTGATTCTAGTGAAGGTGTGTGGAGTTTAAAAACATAATGGCACATCACATGGTGGAGTGCTTTTTATGGGTTTGCATTTGATGAGAAAACAACATTATAACATAGACAAAGAAAACAGCGTAAAATGGGCCCTTTAAAGTTTGTTCTATTTCGCTTTTGCTTGTTTCAGATTCCTATGTGCTGCAGTACAATGGAGATGACTCTGTAGTGTACATGTACCCTGGGAGGAAGTCTCGTACTCTGTCTGATCACATCGCTCTTAACTTTAAAACACTGGAGCAGGATGGATTACTGCTGCACAGTGAGGGGGTGCAAGGAGACTTATTCACACTTGAACTGAAGAAGGGGCGCCTCTACCTTCATATTAGCCTTGGTAAATGATTTAAATTACCCTACAATTAAAAGAGCATTGTGTAATTTTTTGGTTAGAGGTTGTTTCTATGGATATGTCATTGCACTACTTAAAATGTTCCACAGTAAGACATTAAACAGCTCTACTTTACATTTATTCAATGCAAGTGGTTTTATAGCTTAAAAATACCTAGAACATTCTAACTGTGAGCAGGGTTGCCTCTCCCCAGATCTGACCTATAACTTGGTCTGGTAACTTGGTCTCGTTTGTCCTCCATGAAGATAGAACAATTTAATGCCATACTGTGAAGGACTTCAGACAAAGCAATAACATCTCCATGGAGAAAAACATTTGAAGGACTCGGAAAAGACCAGAAAAGTTATACAATGCACCTTTAAGGAATATGTGTTTCAGTCTGTTAATGTGTTTTCAGAATATTAATCCTGACATGCATGGTTCATGGTCATGAAAACAAGTAAGATTGGATTGTTTTCTTGACCTTGACATAGTTACAATATAATTCTTCTGGCTGTGGGTCTACCACCTGCTTTTTTCCATAGAAATATTACTGCTTTGCCTTGACTGTTCCATAGCATGGCATTAAGAATATCTATCTTGGATTTAGTCAATTACACTCGTTTTTACTGCTTAAAAATATCTTTATAAACATACTTAAGAGTGGGGTCGCCTCTCAACAGATTTGACCTGTAGCTGATGGTGTTACCTGCTTGTTTCCACTGAGAAAAATAAGCTTAATTTGATGCTGTGGAAAATTCTAGTCAAAGCAGTACAATCCAGAAAAGCCATGTAGTGCCTTTTTAACTTGATTCCTGGCATTTTTTAGTGGTTTCAAGATAATTTAGCTTTTATTAAGAATTAAGAATATCCTGAAAAATCTTATTATCTTATATATTTTATGTAGTTTATCTCATATAGTTCAAGTAGTTTCTGTA
The DNA here is from genome assembly GCF_026225935.1 of Boleophthalmus pectinirostris. NCBI lineage: Eukaryota > Metazoa > Chordata > Actinopteri > Gobiiformes > Gobiidae > Boleophthalmus > Boleophthalmus pectinirostris. The sequence continues at coordinate 14,246,567 of NW_026571115.1, read as the reverse complement.
TTAACCTTTATTTGTCTTATTTTAAAATATGATATATGATTGTATTTTAGGAAGCAGTATTGTCCACAATCTTAATGGGAAGACTACACTGACAGTGGGCAGCCTCCTAGATAATCTGCATTGGCACTACATCACTATAAAGAGATACGGTCGACAGGTGAATTTAACTGTAGACGCTCACAGTGTCACTGGATACTGCAACGGGGACTTCACTCACCTGGATCTAGACAAGCAGGTACATTCTATCGATATAACTTAATTTTTACATTTTAAACTACTACAAAACAGAACCATTGTCCTGTCTGTGTCCACTTCTGTCACATCAACTAACATCACTGATATTTGTATCAGAACTGACAAAAGCTGGACTGGAGCATCCCTAGAATTAACTGTAATTACAAGCAAATGGAGTTGTGATAAAATATGGATGAAATAAGTAATAAATGTAGGAAATTTGGTAACAATATGTAACATTTGCATACACATGATTAATAAGTACATAAATTAGTACAATATATTAAAGTACATAAAGATACATCAAACACCATGGACGAATTAAGGATTACAGTGTTTCTTACAGGTGTACGTTGGTGGAGTAATTGAGCCAAACATGCCTCATCTTCCCTCGACTCCAAACTTCAGAGGATGCCTTGAAAACGTCTTTATTAATGGTGTCAATATCATCGACAAGGCCAAACGAGAGGAGACTGATATCCGTATACCAAGAAAGGTAAGTCACTTTTCAGTATTTAATTATGCTTTTTTGTGTTTTTTGTTATCATTATTTTACTTTATAGAAAATAAATTCACAAGGCACCTGCACGGGCAACCTCAAAATTGACATCCATAAAAAGTGGCTGGTGAAAGTGTATTTCAACATGCAAAATCAGCCATGTTTAGGTAGTTGTAACTGCCACCTGCTTGTGTTGTGTATAGTTATGTTAAATGTTCCACAGTATTAGACATACATATTTTACATACATAAGAGAAGCAAGTGACGCCACCGGCCATTGAATATAGTACTGAAGATACATTTGTCTTATGCCATACTTTGGAACATTCCAAACAAAGCAACAAAGCACTTGGGTAGGTGGGGTAATAGATAAGTTACACTGTGCATCAAGTCTAATTTGTAGTATTTTTTGTTGCTTAAATATTGCAGTGTATTTGTATTCTATATACTGTTCCATTAAACTTATACTTTAGAGCAGACATGTCAGACTGGCCCGTGGACCAAATTTGCACCTCGATATAATTATATTTGTATATCAAATATGTATTAGAGCAGGCCCACTGGCTACAGAGACAGGCTATTCTGGTTTGTTCTGGATTCAAAGTCTAAGCAAAAATATTATTAAACATTTATTTTAATAAGAAAAGGTACATATCTCAAAAGAAGCAAAAACATGCAGATGTTGTTGAAATTTTTCAAAACATATTTATTTTGTCCCATGACTTAGTCCCAATTTTAAATTTTGGCCCTCTGTGAATTTGAGTTTGACACCAATGCTTTAGAGCTGTTTGTGGCATCCAGGTTTGTTTTGCTGTTTTAAACAAATTTAAATGTAGCTAGCCCCCATGGTGATTTATAAAAGCTGATATGGATTATTTTTTTCTTTATTGTATTTTGCGGTGTCCATTTGAACATTTTCAGTTTAGAATGAATGTCCTATGAAAATGGGGCAAAAATGTTTGGGGGCGTTATACTATTCTTGGGGAGGCTAGTACTCTCTCAAGCCCCTGCCTGGCACTGCCCCTGTTTGTCAACCAAGCTCATTACTTTTAAATGGAGTGTGTAACCTTCTGTTTCTCTTCCTCACCTTTAGAAAAAGATGCACTTCACCTGCCGTGACATTTTACTCAAACCAATGACCTTTGCTGGACCAAACAACTATCTCCAAGTCCCGGGGTTTTTCAGGAGACCCAAGATGTTTGTCAAGTTTAAGTTTCGATCCTGGGACTACACTGGACTGCTCATGTTTACACGATTTGCTGATGATTTGGGAGCTCTTGAGTTAGGCTTGAGCGAAGGACAGATAAACGTCACGATATTTCAGCCGGGCAAGAAAAAGATTCAATTTGCAGCAGGTGTGTTCAAGATATTATTGTATTTGAATTTGAAGGCTCTTGTGAGCTTTTTACAATGTTTTAATGTTGTTACCTCCTCAAAAACATACCAAGAGTTATGTTTTGTTTCATTCACACATGTTTGAGTAAACCTTTATTAATCGTCTGTCTACATCTCCGAAGCTGAAAATGTTTTGTTCCACCGTGTGATGCTATGAAGTGGTAGTTTTCAAGTTCCAGCTACCTCTTACCTTTTGTTCAGTAGAAATGTCAATTCCAGAGCTGAAATTAATCAGATTATTCTAGTGAAGGTATATTAAAGTTAAAAATCCAATGGAACACATCCTGTATTACCACATGACATCACAAGGTGGAGTGTTGTTACAAGGAGTGAGTGTTGGAGAGAACAGTCAAAAAATGCAGGATTTGTGTGAACATGTGTGAATGGAACAAAACTCCAGGTATATTGGTGATGAGGAAAAAACATTATAACAGATCAGAAAATAGCGTAATATAGGCCAGTTAAATTTGTAAAAGTAACTCTCTTCTCTTTTTACTCTCTTCTTTCTTCGTTTTCAGGATACAGATTGAATGATGGCTACTGGCACACAGTGGATTTGGCAGCTAGAGATAACCTTTTAACTTTGACCATTGATGAAGAAGAAGCATCTCCTTTGAGAATAACAAACCCTTTTACGATTAGAACTGGTGACCGCTACTTTTTTGGAGGTTAGAATTGCATAGAAAAATTTGTATCAATTTCATTATTTGTATTTTTCAGAGTTGTAAACACTGGCTTTGTTTGCAGGCTGTCCACAGACCAACAACACGATACGAAAATGTGAAACCAAGCTGAATCGATTTCACGGTTGCATGCAGCATATTTTTATAGACAATGAACAGTTGGATATAGATATTGTTCTCCAAAGACAATGGGGGCGCTATGCAGAGCTGTTGTTGGGCACCTGCGGGATCACAGACAGGTAAAGAAGAATCACTTAAGCTTCCAATGGACCTTAACAGTGAGCACTTGCGTCAGTTCCCAATAAAATTTTCCATATATATTTTCCCATAGACATTTCAAAAAATTCTAATATTGAGAGTTCAAAGACATCGTGGAGGCTAACCAGCTATGGTAAATAATATCATTAAATCCGAAAAGCACATTTAAAAAACAGGATTTGGTGAAATGCTTTGCTAACTTTGCAGTTTATAAAATTTCAGAACAAATTTTAAACAAAATTATAGGTATTGTGGCGATTACTTATGACATAGCTGATTAACTGTGAGCAAGCTTTCAGACATTTAATATAATTTTTATTTTTTTTTTCCTGAAAGCCTATGAGAAAGATGAATGGCAAATTTAGTTTTGGAAGCTATGGGTTGGGCGGTCACTGTTGAGCTCCATAATAAAGTATTTTAACAGTATTTTTGTGCTGACATATTTCGATATTATTACATTAGCTTGGCCTGGGAATCATTATACTTTTCCAATTCTGTCGTTGAAAGTGGTTCCTAACTTACATCCTGACAAAGCTAATAAAGGAGTGGATTTATATCTCGCTTTTATAGGCACTCAGAGCACTTTACATTAGTATATTATTCATTCACTCATTCACTCACTCACATTCATACACCACTGCAGTGCCATACACATACAGAGATATCTCTTACCAGATCAGCTTTGTTGTGAAATAAAGTTCCTTATTTGCCATTTGGATAATTTGATAACACGTCCACTGTATCTATTTTTGCCCATAGCTGATACAGACAGAGCATATTCTAGTTCAGTGATGTAAGATCCTCCTGAGATATGAAGTAAACTTGTTCAAACTGTATACAAACTTTACTCAAAGAAAGTACAATATAAATCTATGCACAGTTGCAAAAGCAGGATCTAGCAACCCATCATGTTTGGGTGCTAGATACTCCAATTAAAACCAGTTTTCAGGAGAGTCAAATAGCTCACTATAATATGATGTGTTTTATCCTTTATTTATCTTTTGGATCCAAGGTTCAGTAGTGAAAATATTGCCACTTTCGTACCAATAGAAGCCCATGTAAATCTTTTTTGACAGTTTAAAACTAAAGAATTACATAAAAAAACAGATTCTGTCTCTGACTCACGGTTTACAAAATTTTATGAGTTTTTATTAATCTAATCACTTTCTTTGATTACAGATGCTCTCCAAACCCCTGTGAACATGAGGGCAGATGCATTCAATCATGGGACGACTTTATCTGTATCTGCGAAAATACAGGGTATAAAGGAGAAGTCTGCCATATGTGTAAGTGTAATCAACAATATTTCACAAAGAGGTTATTAAATGGCCCATATTACCCAAAGTTATTTTCTTTATTAATTCATGTTATAATATTTTTACCTGAACTCCTGTTTTGTTCACACATGTTTGAGTAATCCTGCATTATTATTCTGAATTAGTCATGAAGAGGTAGTTTTCCAGCTACTGTTGACATTTTATTCAGTACAAATTGGCAATTCCAGGGCTGAAATGATCTGAATGATTCTAGTGATGGTGTATGGAGTTTAAAAACACAGTGGAGCACTTCCTGTATTACCACATGACATCACAAGGTGGAACAGAGTGTTTTCTCTCTGAGAGAAGAACACAGCCTAAATATGGAGGGTTTGTGTGTTAAACATGTGTGAATTAAACAAAACATAACTCTGGATATGTTTGTGATTATTATAACATAGATCAGAAAATAGTGTAATATGGTCCCTTTAAGCAATGAACCTATTCTGTTTCTCTGTCATCACAATATATTGATCAACCCTCTCTTCTCAGCTGTTTATAAGGAGTCTTGCGAGGCTTACAGACTCAGTGGCAAGTATTGGTCTGGAAACTACACAATTGATCCAGATCTCAGTGGGCCTTTGAAGCCATTTGAGGTTTACTGCAAAATGAAATGTAAGTAATGCTGAAAAGTCTGTATTATTTTTACTAAGAAGTTGCTCTCCCATGGTTTTAATAATGATAGAGATAGATGTGAGTTAAATTTCCTGGGAAATACAGGACAGTTCTGCCCTGCAGCTTCTGCAATCTTATGAAGTAATATCCAGACTTGAGATTAAGTTCAAATATTTTAGACAGCACTGACCCATTTTTCATCCTTGAACTCCTGACACTGAAATAAATTTGTCTTTTATATTTTCACAGCATATAAAGCTTGGACAGTAATTATGCATGATCGTGCGGATGGTACAAAGGTATCTGGGAGTACCATAGAGAGGCCTTATATTGGAGATGTTAATTACTGGAACGCTTCGTGGGATGAAGTGTCTGCTTTGGCTAATACTTCTATTTACTGTGAACAATGGATTGACTACTCCTGCTACAAGTCCAGACTACTCAACACGGCAGGTATGTAATGACAAGTAATATTAAACTTTAAATTATTAAATTGTGTATTTTAAAGGGCCCATATTATGCTATTTTCTGATCTATGTTGTAATGTTGTTTCAACATCAAAAACATACCTGGAATTGTTTTGTGTTTAAAACACAAACCCTGCATATTTAGAACGAGTTCTTCTCTCAAACTACTCTACTCCACCTTGTGATGTGATGTGGTAATCCAGGAAGTGCTTCACTATGTTTTGAAACTCCACATAGCTTCACTAGAATCATTTGGATAATTTCAGACCTGGAATTGCCAATCTCTACTAAACTAAAGCTAAAAGGTTGTGGTTAACCTGAAAACTTCTACTTCATGACATCATAAGATGGAACAGAGCATTTTGAGCTTCGGAGATGTAGAGAGACTAAAAAAAAGGATTACACAAACATGAAACAAAACAAAAATCTGACACAAGATAAAATTTTGCATAATATAGGAATTTTAAAACATATATTTTAAATTTTCCTGCTTTCTATGTGTTTGTGTTTTTTGCTGCATGAAAAAGTCACTACATTGACACTTTGGGACATAAATACTTTCTGTTTTATTTGTAACACTTTAATTACAGAAAAAGAGTAATTTTATATATTTGGTAAAATTTAACAATGCCACAGACCTCTCAGTGCTGTTCAATAATAAATATAGGTCTACCTTAATAATTTAGTTTTGTATCATATTTCTTCTCAATATTGTCATAATATTTGATTAATCTAACAGGTGGACGGCCCTTTGGTTACTGGATTGGGCGAAACAATGAGAGTCACTATTACTGGGGAGGAACATTTAGAGAAATACAGAAATGTGGATGCGCCATCAACCAAACCTGTGTGGATCCAAGGTTCCAATGCAACTGCGATGCCGACTATAGACAGTGGTAAGAGATTGTATTTTATTGTAATTGTATATATTTTTAATAATATCAGAAATTCATAGAAGCAAATTCCCTGCTGTTCAATAGTGTTGTAATAATAATGTTAATTTTTAAGTTTGATTATTTGTAGAGATTCTAAAATACAGAAAATGTCATCCAGGTAGACTGGTTAACTTAATTTTTATCACATTTAATATACAAGATTTTGGTGAATTAATAAACTGTATTGTATTATAACATCAGTGATTTCCTATTTAGACTATGGTAGCACAGATGGTCCTATTGAATCATTTTTAGAGTTTTGCATTTGTCAAATCACAACAGCAATCGCCTGGCAGGGCTCACAAAACTGTTGATTTAACCAACAGAAAGTTTGAAAATCAAACAGCGAAATAGTCAATGGTCAATACAAGAAATCAACTCATAGTCTGCAATCTTTCAGAAGTACTAGGCTATAGTTGCTTCTATAACATTTAGAATCATACAAGAAGCAAAGGTTTTCTTCTGTTGTACTATTTTAATGCCCAACTTGTTTATAGTTTTTCATATAATGAGAGGCCACAATAGTTTTCTGATAACAATGATAACAAGCTGTATTTTTCAGGTACTCTGACAAAGGCTACCTGGACTTCAGAGACCACCTGCCCGTGAGGAGAGTCGTTGTTGGAGACACAAACCGCACCGGATCAGAGGCACTGTTCACAGTTGGACCTCTCCGTTGCCATGGAGACAGTGAGTATTTTGGACCAAATCTGTGCCTCCTGAACGCTTAAACCCAAATTAGGTTGTGAAGGTTGAACATCAGTATTGTGCAGAAGAGAATGTCATTTAAATAGTGAAAGATGTTAACATTTAGCTTAAAATCACCAGGGATTTCAGCCTTCTGTTCTATGCAACATTTTGAGGACTTTTCCTCCTTCAAAAGGAATAATTTGTTAATTGCTATGCCAAGCTTTTCATAATTGCAAAACCCATGGATACTATAATTTAATGATAAGTGCTTGGTTGGTTTAATATTCATATTATTTTGATCCTTTATCCCTGGTTTTCAAGTGATGTAAAACATAGCAATAAATAATTCTAAACATTGCAGTTCTATCTATTGAAAAATTGCATTCATTTCAAAACATGTGAAAGTGTGAATTGAAAACAAACAAATCTGTATTGTTCAGGGACTGTATAAACAGCTGGACTAAGGGAGTGTGACATCACCCATAGTGTTCAGCTCCAGTAAAATGAAGGAGAAAATTTGAAGTTCCATATTAGGAATAGGAATTGATTTAAAATAGCAAAATAAAAACACGATGATCATGTACAGCGGGCTAATATGAACATTTTAAGACCAAAGTAAGAAGCCTAACAGCAGCAGTTATGGAAAGGGAGCTGACGTTTTTTCAATACAAAGCAAATTGGAGCTGGAGTCGATAGAGTTTGTAAGTTTGTAAGTTTGTAATTTAAAACCATATTATATTAGATCTACCAATCTGACCTGCTTCAAACTTCTGATATGACTAAAACCTATTCCAGGTCATTAACATATCATTTTTGTCACAGGAAACATCTGGAACACCGTCTCATTCACCAAGCCCACGTACATAACCTTTCCCACCTTCAAACCTGGATCTAGTGCAGACATCTCCTTTCATTTCAAAACCTACAGAGCAAACTGCGTCTTCCTCGAGAGCTCGGATGACCACCTGCGCAACTTTATACGGGTTGAGCTTAACAGTAAGTCATTGCCATTTGATTCAACTGATAAAAATACACCACAATACATGTTTTTTGAGTGAAGATGATCATGCTTATGGTATAAAAACGTATGATTGAGTAAAACACAAAGTCAAATAAAGGTCAGAGGTACTGTGTTGCAAATATTATCCTTTGATAATTTTAACCAGTAAACTTTTAGACAAGCAAACTCTTAAAGGTGCATTATGCAACTTTTCCGGTGGAGGGACCATCACCTGCTTGTCTTTACTGCGATGTTATTGCTTTGCCTGGAATATTCCATGGTATGACATTAAACACATATATCAAGCTTTTATTAATTAGGGTTTTTCAGTTGCTCAAAAATACAATATTTCTCTCTGTGAATATATTTGCCTAGGGACATTCTAATCAAAGCAGTAACATCTCTATGAAGACAGGAACGTAGTTTTGTATATACATGTTTTTTAATGTTTCTGTTTGTATCTTTATCTCCATAGCGACCCATAACCTGCTCTTCATCTTCATGGTTGGTGATGGCATCCTCAATGTAACTCACAGGTCTCCAGTTCCCCTTAATGACAATGAATGGCACTTTGTCCAAGCTGAACTCAATGTAAAAGTAGCTCGAATCAAAGTGGACTGGCAGCCCTGGACTGTCCGACGATTCCCTGGTCAAACCTTTGTCACCATGAAGTTCACACAGCCTCTTCTCGTTGGTAGGTCTATGTTGGAATAGGATATTTGCTGTGCACCATTTTGGCAAAAAAATCTGTGGCCACTGACAGTTTAAAGGGCCTATATTATGTACATTTCTGATCTATGTTGTAATGTTGTATCCTCATCAGAAACAAACCCTGAGTTGTGTTTTGTTTCATTCACGTTTGATACACAAGCATACATATTTAGGCAGAGGATGTTTGTTCTCCTCTAAAACTGAAAACACCTTTGTCTACCTTGTGACATCATGTGATAAAACAGGAAGTGCTTCACTATGTTTTTAAACTCCATACAATTTCACTAGAATCATTCGGATGATTTCAGCTCGGGAATTGCCAATTTCTGCTGAACTAAAGAGCATAGTGATCTTTGGAGATGTAAACAGACTAAAGGATTACTCAAACATGTGTGAATGAAATAAAACACAACTCTGACAAGATCTGTAGTTGGATTTTGTGTTAATTTGTCCTCTGCATTTATGGAGCAGTTACTGACTGCAGTACGCAATTCGATCACAATGACCTGGAGATTTGTCATACATTTACTCTGCATTTCTTATATATTTTGAATGTCACAGTAAAACAATGCATTGTTTTTAAAAAATCATGTCTATGACTATGTGCTAATCAGTGCTGGTTCACCACAACAAATCTGATGTATGATGTTACAATGAGTAAAAAAAACAAAAAAACTTGAGTTCAGTTGAGTCACCCTTAAAATGCACCAAATTACTGGAAATGCGGTTTGTTATATGAAACATTTTCTGGAAGAGAACCCTCAGACCCCCCTATTATCAGTAATGCTGGTAATAGCAAGACAACTTAAAAAAAAACATTCACAATTTGGACCAAGACACAAATCAAAGTTATTGTGCCACTTAAGCTTGCAAAACAGTTTAATTAAAATTGAAGGTCTTTGTATTAAAAGCAGAGAAGTTTGGATTTGGTTGCAGTATTGAATTAGTTGTATCCTTGAGTGTGAACTATTGAATTTCTGTTTGACACTACTTCATCAATAACTATGGATTATATCATCTGCCTTCATTTCAGGTGCAGCCAATAAAACACACCGACCGTTCTTAGGCTGTCTCCGCGGGTTACGGCTGAATGGAGTTCCGTATGATTTAGAGGGAAAAGTGAATGAAGAACAAGGGATCCGGAGAAACTGCAGTGGACAGTGTGTGAATGCCACCGTACCGTGTCGGAACGCCGGCCAGTGCATCGAGGGCTATGCTTCCTACTGGTGTGACTGTAACAACACGGCATTTGATGGTTTCTATTGTCATAAAGGTGAGTTTTTACTATTCATCTTCTCAATTTATTATATTTATTTCATTGTGTAAAAATATATTTGCAACTAAGGGTGAGCAATATTGACAAAGAATTATTCCTTGTTATTTTTTTAATATCCCAATGACAACATACGGGCGACATTATGGCAGTCACTTTCTATTATAGACAATATAATCTCTATATATCTTTCTTATTTTGCATATCTTCAGAATAACAATTTTCAACCTTTCATTTTATCTCTCACCTCTATCTGCAACATGAAAACAACAGAAACTGTGTGATTCTTTTTAACACCATAAATAAATAGCTGGAATTGCAAAGACAGAATTTATCTTTGCAGGGGTCTAATAACCAGAAAAACAAAATTCAAATATATATAAAAAAAATGAATGGACTATTATGGACCTAACAAGTCCTTTATGTTGTCAAAATACGATCATTTGTGCTTCTTGCCTTCTCGTTGAGGTTGTAAGATTATTTAACAAAACACCAGACTACAGAACAATGGGATTTAATTATACTTAAAATTTTCAGTTTACCAGCATTTTAAAATATTACCCTTCATTTCAATATTCTTCTCAATTGTAGACATTGGAGCGTACTTTGAGGTGGGCTCATGGTTGAAGTACAACATTCTGAAACAGCCCATCTCAGATGAAGCGGCCTGGGCAAACTGGATCGACCCTCACTACGATAACTTTACTCTGGGATACAACGACACAGCGGACGACATTGAGTTCAGCTTCAGCACAGTGCACACTCCAGCTGTGTTACTCTACATCAGCTCCTTTGTACAGGACTACATAGCTGTTATACTCAAAGTAGATGGTAAGCATTAGGCCTAAGTAATACTGTTGTAATGGTCAAATCTTTACTTTGTTTTCTTTTCACAGGTAGTGTTGATCTGAGGTATAAATTGGGTCTAATAACTCACAAATATGAACTGACGCGGAGGAACCTTGCGGATGGATTTCCTCACTATATCAATATAACCAGACATAACCACACTATTAAAACACAGGTGAGTAATATTTAAAAAATTCTATAATAACATCATTAAAGTGTGCATTTATAAAATGGAACAATACAGTTACATAAAATAAAACCTGCTTGCTACAGTGAAATACCTGCAATAAAGAAGCAGGGCATCTCAGTTTTGTGACCTGCATATTTTATAGGTTTATACTAAATATGAAAAAAACAGAATATGTCTGTATATTGTATTTTATTGGATCTTGCTCTGTCTTCAGGTGGACTACATGGAGCCAAATGTGGAAAAGATAACTTTAGTTGAAGATGCCAGATTTGACTCTCCCAAATCGATGTTTCTTGGCCGAGTTATGGGTAAAAAATGTGTAGATCTTCAAAAATATACTAAAACAATGAAGCTTCACAATACAGATGTTTTTACGTGCTTTCTCAGAGGTTGGTGATATCGACTATGAGATCCAGAAACACAATGCGCCTGGGTTTATCGGCTGTATCTCTGGGGTGAGGTACAATGTCTATGCTCCTCTGAAGGCGTATTTCAGACCGAACGTGACCGACCCCCCAGTGACCACCCAGGGTATCGTCACAGAGTCTGTATGCGGAGCGTTCCCCCCTGTCCTGGGGTATGTGCCCTGGGAGGTAGACCCCTGGTTCACCACTATAGGTAACAGCATGGTTTTCCTTGCCACACTAAAAATATGGTTGAAATGTTTTTATTGACATTTTACATTGTCTTTTAGAATACATCTATATCCATGATGACCTAGGGCTGTTCTGGATAATAGGTAAGAAATGCTAATTTGAATTTGAACATTTAACAAATGCTTTGTTCCTACATTCAAAATATAGAGCTGAACTTTTTGACATACAATTTATGTCAACATGTACTGTATTTTTCACTTGTTTGATTTGTACATTTGCCTAAAAGGTGCACCATGTGGAACATTGCAGGCAAATCAATACAATTTGGCAGACCCTCCACCAGAAAATTTACACAATACACTTTTATATGTACTGAAAAAGCCATTTGCCACGATGCCCCTGGATTTAAAGTACATTAAACATTTAAACACACATATACAATAAAATATTATAGTTATAAAATACAATGTAGGTATATGCATCATCGCAGTTGCATTCAGACATACCATTAAAACTGTGCTGTGCCTGTGTTTAGCTCAAACCATTCTCTCATTGATAGTCTAGACAGTTTATCTTTACAGGAGGGATTGGGGAGTATTATGCTAATGCAGAAACATCAGCGTAACATTAGAGATTAGTGGAGCGTTCCGGGGTCCCTATAATGACCCCTGTTCTTATCAGCGTCACGCCAAACTGCTCAGAACATAAGGGAGCAGTGCCTTCATCCAGTTTAATGCTCGGTCTGATGTTGTATTGGAAACAAATAGTCTGTGGTATTTTTATGTAAATTATAAGACCCATGGCTCATATTTTCTTAAATGCTTAATAGCTGTATTCACTTATCCAAAATGTGTCTCCTTTCTAAATTTTATTTTACATTTTTATGAGAATTAGACAAAATGAATATGAAACTTCGGCCTGTGTATGTCCTGTTTAGTTTTTTCTGTTTACAAATAATACATAGATTTACACGTCAACCCTATGTTTTTATAATTTTATTTTATCAGTCAACAAAAATTCAAACATTGGCCCTGACTTTTCAGGCAAGAAAAAATACAGTACATCTTATGTGCAACTAGGCTAATTTTGCACTTACTCATATACATTTCCATCATTGCTGTGCTTCTTGACAGAATTATATTAAGGCTCAAGTCGACTAAAGAAATTCTTGGTCGACTAAAGACGTCCGGTCTATCGATTAGTTGACTAAAAAGGGGGCTCAAAACTTTTACGAATCTCTATATGTATTTGACCCAAACTGCACTGTGCAACAACAATCCAGAAAAAAGTACTCCAAAACAATGTATTTATATAAAGACTAAGGATTACACTTTCAAATCACTTAATCCACCTTTTTTACATTTAAATACCAAAAAGTACAAAATCTACAGCTAACTCACCCCCCCTCACTTCTTCTTTCAGCTGTTGGCCCATATTCTAGTAAATCCTTAAAATCTAAATAAAATGAATACCCAACTAATGCAAATTTTGGTCCACCATATTACTTTACTTTTTTTTCCCTTTTAGTCATTGCTATCCTGGCGTTCCTGCTGCTCTTAGCCGGCCTCTACAGCATCTATGTGTACGCCTATCAGCAGAAGGGCAGCTACCACACCAACGAACCCAAAAACCTTGAATCCCCGAGTAGCTCCAGACCACTGACCGAAACGCTGCGCCGAGACATCAAGAAGTCCCTCCCAGAGATAGAAGAAGAGTTCAGAACGGGCTAGCATCGAGCGGACTATGGCACAGTGGGCGGGGCTTATGCTGGGGGGGTGGGGCCGGGAAATAGCACTCAAGGTAAACACTGAATATGTTTTGTAGATTATATTTGTATTTATGTTTTGTGTTTATTGATTTTAAAGGTGTACTATGGAACGTTTCTGGAGGGGGGCCACCATCTGCTTGTTTCCATGTTGCTTAGAATGCTCCACAGTATGGCATTAAACCTATCTATCTTGTCTATATTTATATGATATTATATTATGTCTGGGAAAGTACTATATAAGCCTAATACTTTATTTATTTAACTACTCAGTGTTTTATAACTCAATATAATTCATTCTTTCTGTGTGTGGCCTCGCCATTCCACAGACCCGACCCATAACTTGGACTAGTGGCTATGTCTGATTGCTATGATGGAGATAAATATGTTTAATGCCAAACTATCCAACATTTCAGGCAAATCAATGAGATCTCCATGGCGACAAGCAGGTTGTGCTCTCTGTATCTGAAAAAGTTACATAGTGAACCTTTAAGTGGGATTTGACGCCTGGTGCTGTAATATCCCCTTCACTTGTCCTTGTTTTGGTTTTGCGTTTTTTGAGCCCCATGTTGTGTGAGAAGCCGAGTCTCACAGTGTACAGTTTAGCAGGGTGAAATATTAAAGTGCCTGTTAGGAACTAGCTTGATCTGAAGAAAAAAAAAAAAGTTATCAGATTGAGGTTAGACTGTGGGCATATGACTTCATGGGTTTAAAAAAGTCTTATATTTTCAATGTTTCGATATTTTGTTTGTCACTGTCACAATTTTGGATCCATAGTCATTTAAAGTATACACGTATTACAGACAATCTCTCTCGGAGCCATTTAAAACCACACACTCTCAAAAACTGAACAAAGCTTTTCTACTGAGCCAGTCAACACAGCTCAGCCATAACATTATGACCACTGACAATTGACTAACACGCATTCTTGCTTTATTGTGGCACATGTTAACAGATGAGATATCTTAGGCTACACGTTAATACTGTATTCTCAAACGTAGTTGGTTTTAAGTATAATGTACAGAAATAGTGAATGAAGCAAGTTTTGAAAATAGGCCTGTCACAACATATCGTTCAATATATGAAAACTGGAACAATATTATTTTGGGGTCTATATTTATTGTGTTTTCTTTGCATTACTGGGTGCTTTTGGTTGGTTTTTGGCTATATGATTTAAGCTGTTAAATGCTGCATTAATAACTTCTATGACTCATTACAAATGCAAACTAAGTACAAAAATGTTTTATTATTATTGCAGCTCATGATTTCTTAACAATACTGTACATTTAGGATAGTTTTTATGGTTTAAATCTGCTCTTGTTTTATCGCCAATCATCTGTATTTGTGTTTTACTGCAAAATTAAGTATAAGTATTTATCTTTTTGTTAACATTCTATAGGTATCATTAATTAGTACAATTTCTAGTGGATTTAATAAAGGAGAGATGGATTTAAATTTTGATAGCATTAAGACTTGGGCTTTTGAAAACAATACTATACAAATAGTAAACTTTTTCAAATGGCACATATCGGTTTTTGCAAATGAACATTTGCTTAAGCAATATATCACACGTCAAAATGTGTTATCATGACAGGCCTTGCAACAAAATGTGATGACTGGTTGACTATAGATGAAGGTCATCTGTAAAACTGGAGCATTTAGAAACTATTCAAGGTCTGCAGTGTCAAAGCAGTATCAATGCTATACTAAGAAGATAAAAGTGTGTTGTGCATGGAGCAGTATATTAGATAAATAGTAACCTCACATAATGCCACATAACATCACTAATTTAATAAGAAAACCTTTAAAACCTTTGCTGTTGGTCATAATGTTATGCTTGATTGGTGACTTAAGATCTTTACAGAGATAATACCCACATGGAGCTCAGATGAGTCAAGCTTTGAGACTGATAAAGATATATGCTTCTCTTAGTTGTATTGCAGCTTACAACAGTGCAGTGTCTTGTCAGAACGGCTCTTGTATGTGGCTCCATATAGATTACAGTAGGATGCAGCTTTTCCCCTTAACGCTCAGACTGATCAATTGTGAATCAGTTATTTGATGGTTAACGGAAACCAGGATGTAATTAAGTTTGTATTGTTTGACCTGTACTTATCTCAAGCTTCCAGAAACATGGTGCTACAGCGGTTTTGACATTTATGGTGAGTAATACTAGATCAGTAATAAATAATACAAAGAGAATGCTCTTTGGACCATATGGGAGATTTCAACATGTTAAAATACACAGTAAAGTGTACAGAGGACCACTTGTAAATGCGTACCATTCACTTACAGTATTTCAATATCAAAACAGTAGCCTTCTGTGCTAACCTCATTATTGCTGCTTATTTAGCTGCTTCCAGTTAAATGAAAATACCCAGTATTGTCATTTAACGGTGCAAACCAAAGCATAGGGCTTCCACCATTCACTCAGCTCTTCTCGAAGCACTGTTGTGAAAAAATAACATTTGCCATATACCTGCTATGCATTGTTAGAGCATGGACGCACTTTGCAATATCATGCAATAAGAATACAAGCTTCTTCCTATCACCAATACTTTGCGAAATAGCAATTATGATATAATGGGTGTTAGTGTAAAACTGTGTAAAATGTTTTTATACATTGTTTTCAGATGGAGTGTTCTGAATGTAATCTTAAATGTTGAAAGTATCAGAAAGCTCAGGATTCAGTGTCCGAATGTTACTGTAAACACTGTAATGTATGAAAATGTAGATATGGCAAAAACAAGCTATATTTTTGAGAATGTGCTCTGTCCAAATGAATGAAATTGAGCCTAATACAGCAATGTATGATGAGGTCTTAGGCCAAGTCTGGTCACTTGAATTAAATCATTGTTTGTGTAACATGCAAGTCACTAATTAAGCCTGTAACATTCAGCCAATGTCATATAATGCTGTTTTATCTAGAGAGTTGCACCTATTGTCCCTATAGTCATATGCATCAGTAACACAAAGAAAAAATCAAAGATCATTAATACACATTTAGTATAAGTTAAAGATGCACTGTGTAACTTTTCTGGAGACCTGTTTGTCTCCATGGAAATGTTAATTCTTTGGTTTAAATTGTCCCCATTATATAATATTAAACTAATCTGTCTTGCATTTACTCAACTACGGGTGAGTGAGCTTGCCTTTCCACAAATCTAACCTGTAATTTGGCTTCCAAGACTCCCTGCATATTCATGAAGTTATAGCCATACTGTGGAGCATTACAAGCACGTCTCCGTGGAGACAAGTAGGTGACCGACTCTCCATCAGACAAGTTACACAGTGCATCTTTAAGTTAGGAATGTTACTTTGCTGCTCGTTTGGGTTTATTAATTTTTCACACGTTTACCATTTCAAAGATAGAATATTGTGTTCACAAAAAGCTAAGAGTGAATTTTCAAATATGTTTCACCCTGATGCTCTTCAGACTTGAGATCAAAATCACTGTAAAGCGAAAAAAAGGCCAGGGCACTCTACATATTTATAAAAATTGTAAAAGCCTTTATTATTTCATGGCAAAAATATATTAAAAAAACACAGCTTTTTAAGAAAGTTTTGCCATGAAATGATAGATTATTTTGTTTTGATTCATTAATCAACCTAATTTTTCTTTACACTTAGACCTATGGATAACTTATATAAATAAAATCATGGACTTCAATATCTCATCTTAGTCAAATTATGGTTGAATGAGTCCTTTATTAATGCTCAGTATCTATGAGTTATTCTCTAGTGTTACAGATGCATATTTTTAAATGTATTTTTGCACTGATTCCATCATATTGTCTCTACGCAATTGTTTGGTTGGTCATTTATTGCATGTCAGACCTGTGATCTTCCACTCTTGAAAATGTAACTAGAATGTGAGTACTATGAAGTCACCAATAGGGGCAGTAGTCAGCAAGTTGTGTTAATTGAGACTTCAGTAGAATTATACTGCTTCACCATTAATGATCAGTTTTATTCACAAACAACACTGCTGCTCTGTGCACTTAGTACTGTTAAAGTCCATATGAGTCTAAAGACAGCCATAGATCACCAGTGAACACCTAAAGGAGAAACATTTGTGATAATTGTGCACTAATTAAGTCAAATCTTGCTCAACTGGCATCAGACTACAGTTTCTGTGTTTTAACTGATTTACTTTTAGGTATTTTTATTTGAAAAGCCGCACTGTAAATGACCATTACTGTGGAAATCCCAACATGTCACCTGAATAAAAGAAGCTTGAAGAAAAACAAAAATTGCTTGTTTTTTTCTCAATTACATGGAAAAAATGGCGGTCCTCATAAAGGCTTTGTAGGGCATCTAAATAATTAAATATACAAAAGAACTGTCTTGGGCATAATTACATTGTCTAAGTGAAAACCAAAATGCTATTTCCTGATCTATTATAATGCATATCATCAAAAACATACATAGTTTTGTTTCATTCACACATGTTTTAACACACAAACCCTACATACTTAGACTGAAAACACTCATGCAGGAATACAGGAAGTGCTCCACTGTGCTTTTAAACTCCATACACCTTTATTAGACTCATTTGAATAATTTCAGGCATGGAATTACCAATCTCTAATGAACTAAAGGTAAACGGTAGCTGTTAACTTGAAAACTTCATCACAAGTTGGAAGGAACAGAATATTTTGAGTTTTGGAGATGCAGACAGGCTAACAAACCAGGATTACTCAAACATGTGTGAATGAAACAAAACAAGGTACTCCAGGTCCATACTTCAACCTGATGTGGCTCATAGCTCACAAGAGTCAATTTCACGTAATATAGAACTTTTAACCCTTACAATTAATATCTTTACTTATAAATGCAAGGAGACAGTTGGATTTCTTTGGTGACTGCTGACAGAAAAATGGAAAGGATATGACTAACACACAGTTTAATGTATAAAGTTAGACTTTTATTTTGTAGGCATACGCTGTATATAACAGTAAACTCCATTTGATCATGTCCATTTAAAGATCTCAGTTCAATGCGTGTTTTAAATAAAAAATGACTTCAGTAACAATATTTTTATGGTATGTTACATTCACATAGGGGGAATTATTTTTGGTCAGAAACAGATAGATTTGATTTGATATTCTGTTAAAACCTCTTAAATCTGTCAATGATGAAACATATCCACAAGTAACAGCTGTTTTTCTGTGGATGAATTTTGGCACTTCATTTTAATTTCATAGGAAGACAACAGGTTAATTCATTTGTTACATGCCTCTAAGGCCTAACATAATGTAAACATTTTAAGTGCTAGATACAATGTACCAATACAATAGGTTAACTTTTGAAATCAAAACAGGAATGAGATCATTGACCAGGAGAGGCAGAATCTAAAGGCTTAAAGTGACATAATACAATATCAAATTTCTCTTTTACAAACAATATATTACAGACAGGATTCAGTCAGTGCAAAATTGGGCTAAGTGCAATTGCAGTAAGTGCTATAGAGTTCAATGTGAGATCACAGTAAAACATTACAAATGAAGAAATGCATTTTTTTTTTTTTGCTAGTCACACTAGTTTAATATATTTTTTCATGTATATGCCTGGATAACTATCATCCAAAAGTAAAATAAATAAATTATAAAATACATCTAAAAATTGCTGAAGCTATTCAGCATTGATTTTTAAAAATAATCAATAGCTGTAAAAGAGCTTCCAGTCATTATATCATTGGGCTTTTTAATAGCAGGGCAATTTTAGGACTGCCAGGAAGTAAAGTCATTATCAGTTCACCACATTCTTCTTTTTGAAATGGTCATAGTTTAGTTGGGATACAAAAGTGTACTTGTCATGTAAGGAAGGGCATCTGGCTCAAAATTAAATCAAAACGTACAATTTCTGCATTTTCTAAGCGGGAGACGTTGTTTATGTATAATGCCACTTTAAGTCTTCAGATTCTCACCTCTTGTTTTCTCCATCCTCTATGGTTACATTCAGTCAGTCGGTTCTTGTTTGCCTTTTTTGAAGATATATAGATGCACGTTAGCTTATTTTAGCATATACTGTAGACAGTGTTGGCGCTGCTGCAAAAGAAATGGAGTTTGTTGCGTTCCACTTTAAGTTAACATCACATTAACGACTACAGAGCGCCGGAGAAAAGCCTTAGTAACTATGGGAGAAGAGAGCACATGCATTGCTGTATTATTACTTGCACTGACAAAAAAAACCAAAGCCAGTCTAAAATGTCTTCTTTTTTCAACAGATAAAAATAACATTGTATATTCTTTAGTGCATTAGAACCATACAGATAGATAGTATTTTTTTAGCTTACAATGTTGGATAAGCTTGCTTACAGTACTGTAGCTTGGGTTGTCACAAAATGGAGAGCTCCAATGAACAGGCACCTGCAATACACCAGGGAGGGATGTGGGCTATTTTTGGAAATGCAGCAGTGAGAGGGGAGGGTGGGGGGGTCTGGTTAGGGCGCAGACCCCTGCTGGCCATGTGTGACACTGCAGGGGCGACGGTGGGATGGGCAGATGAAAAGTTATGGACAGAGACAGCAGGCTAAGTCATCTCTACCTCTCGTTCAATCCCAACGTATTTAAGGGCATCTGCTTGACTATATCTGTGAAAGAGAAGAATAAGGTGAAAATATTATTAGCAGTGTGCCATATGCAGTAAAGGGGAGAATACTTTGAAAATGTATTTAGTTGCAGAATACTGAATACTTGCATTAAAATGTATTTTGTAACTGTATTGTATTCCTTAAGGTCGCTACACGCTACAGGATTTTTCGGTCTTAAACGATTTTTAAATGTGCAACAAAAAGCCCACACCACAGACAAGAGGAGAAGCTGATGGGTTTTTAAATCTCTGATCGCAAAGACTGATGAGGGGATATGGCTGTGTAAAAAGGTTGTGAGCGCGATTCCATCAGCCTATGTAGAGTAAAACGACTCGCTTTGAGACTCTTAGGTGTTCAAAGATCAGAGCACTGCACTTCTACTTTAGATGCAAGTCAAAACTGTGTTGTTATTATTTGTGAAATGTGCAATGCAATACTTCAGATACATGATTTTTAAAGCACAGAAGGTTGGCGATACAGTCCACAGGAAGTAGAGTCACATTTGCTAATCTGCAGCTTCACCTCGATCCATGCGCTGTGTGGATGTAAACATACACACGTGAGGAATTACTCTCACCTTTTTACTTTTAAAGAACGCTTCAAATTGGATTAAGCGTGCTGTTTTGTGGACTGGGCGTCATTATTGATGGAGGACAAATTCTATGAATAACGTGTATGAGATGCTGCAGTTTAACTTTATAACTTTCCTAGAGGTGAGTAATAATTTTCACTATTTACTGAATTTGTATCCTGTGCCTCTGTGTTGCTCCGTCTGCCCCTGATGCTGTATTTATTGGATGATGTTTGGTGGTTAAGATCTGACAGAGCAGCTCAGAGTCGCACAGAGTCGTGTCATGCCTCCCGAACTTGGGGAGAAGCAAATCATAGCCTAAATCTGGCAAATTCTTATATAGTATGTGGTGGCCTTTAGATTTTAGGAAACGAATTGTATTCTGAACACCAATAAATGCAAGAGTAACTGTACTGAATACAGTTACTCAAAATGTGTATTCATGTGGATACACATTTTTGGTACATGTATTCAGTTACTTCCCAACAGTGACCATATATCTTAATTATGTTTTATAAGTAGCAAGCCAATAATATCCTCCAGCTATACAGTTATAGAGGACAAACAACTAATAATTCCTGCAAAGGGCAATGTAAACACAGTTTCAACAAATGAAAATTATAGAGAAAACATCCCCACCTTACAATGGGAATGCAAGTTTTATTTAATGCAGTTTATAAATAATAGTTTTAACATAATGACATATGTTATGAATACATATTATGTAACTATAGTACATGTCCCAGTTTGTCAAGACAATCACGTTTTTGAGAAGACTATTTTTAGAACCTGGTACACACTGTACTTTTGTCACTGTGACAGGAAGGGCATCTGACGTAATAACCTGGTGAATCACCATGCAACTCAAAAGTACATTAAAGGTAGCATTGTGTAACTTTTCTGGTGGACTGACCTTCAAATGCTTTTCTCCATGAAGCTGTTATTGCCTTGTCTGGGATGTTTTACAGTATTAAACCTTTCTATCTTCATGGTGACCAACCCAGACCAAGTTACAGGACAGGTCTGTGGAGAGGCAACCCCGCTCACAGTCAAAATACCTGTTTTTCTAGGTATTTTTGAGCTATAAAACCACCTGCAACTTAATAAATATAAGATAGAGCTGTTTAATGTCACACCTTGGACCATTCCAGGCAGAGCAGTGACATTTCCATAGAAACAAAGCAGGTGATAGCCCCTCCACCAGAAAAGTTACACAACATACCTTTAAGTAACTTAATGTTGTTGCTTTATCTACAATGTTCCACAGTATGATATCAGAATGATCTCAACACATGGATGCAAGAAAGTGCCACCAGTTACACTAGCACAAGAGCAAAACAGTTTATACCTATGGATTTTACCTGTAGTCAAAGAAGAGCTCCTCTCCTTGCAATATCGCTCGTTTGGCAAAGATCCCTATCCGGTGATCCCCATTCACCATCACCACTGATGTATAAGAAAAATAGTATAATATTAGTCCAAAAACCTAAACAAATCTACAGTCCACTTACATAAAACATTGTCATACCTTTTGCGTAACAGTTAGGGTTGACCGAATGGTTGGCAAAGCGGATTTTGTTGCCTTTGCGAGTGGCATCAACAACAAAGTCTACTAAGAAAATCACAGAGATTAGGACAGGTGTAAATGACAGCAGCTGTATCACAGGCTGCAGGCTGGGGAGAGGCAGAGAGAACTTGCCATTGTTCAGGTTGAAAAGGAAACTGGACATGTATTTGTCATAGATCCGCCCACGCCGGTCTGCCTCGTCCTGGGAGATGAGCTGTAAACAGCAAACTCAGTCAAAAATATAACTGGGGCAGAACTAGGAAATTAAAATGTTTTTAAATATAAGAATGCACGATTTTTGCCAGCTATTGCATGGATATTGGAGCCTTAGGCTCCTTATTGTGGTAATGGTTTTTCTATGTTTCATTGAATTTAACAGGAAGAGACAGTTATTAATTTAAAAACTGATTTACCATAATATATGCATTTGTATTGTTTACATCAATACAGCAGCAGATGGCAAAAAAACAATGCATGATATAGTACATATAATTGATAAGCATATATATAATTTTGACTTAATAAATCATACATACAAAAAAGAGAGAAATAAATAAACAACAGATGCAGACATACCTCTCCACAGTACTCGGATATAAACTCGTTTTTCTGGACAGGTTCTTTGATGAAAGTGCCCCAGCCGGCCACATCAGAGGGAGCCAAGAGCAAGTGCTGCAAAGACAATTCAAGTCATTTTAAGGGTACCCCTGCTGTTAATACTACATAATGTTGATTTAGCTCAAGGGAAAAAAATAATGCACACGCTTATATTAATCTCCACATAGTTAAAATGTTTTGACAGTTCTCCTGTGTAC